>NW_007578512.1:223417-225837 GCF_000690725.1 Stegastes partitus | reverse complement strand
CCTCTGGTGTTATTATTAAAGAATGCATTTTCATCAAAAATAATAAAGCACAGATACGGTATGGGAACGTTACAGCAGGAACACTTAAATGGAAAACCAAAGAAAGATCCCGGGTGTCCTCACCGGGATGTGAACCGGCGACCTTCTTGCTGTGAGGCAACGGTGCTACCACCAAGTCACCTTGCAGCCCTCCTTGAGAACATGTTGTAAAAAAATGCAGGTCATCTTATGTGTCAAAATTTCGGGATCAATCCTCATTCCAAAGAGTTTTTTCGGTTACACTTCATGAGCCCCACCCACTGGTTGCTGTAAGTTTCGATTTCCAGTCAGTGAAACCTGTGAGAGAGGGCTGCTCTAACCCGCTGTTGACAGCAACCCGTCCTCCCTTCATCAGCCCCCCCAGCTGTTTGCTGTGAGCCTCCATCTCCGGTCATTGCGACCTGCTAGAGAGGGCTGCTGACTTTGAGAGACCGCAACTTCCCCCGTGTGAAAGGAAATCCAAGTCAAGTTATTTGTAAACGCTGTAAAAATGAATTGTGACCCTTAAAACTCTGATAAGGATGGACTCTCTGATGGGCAATAGTGGAGTTTAAACAGTGGGAAACAGCTGACATTCTACTCCAAGTGTCGATTAAAAAGTGTTTTCACGTGTCTCTGCTGAAGTGTTTAACAATTGAGCAGTTGAACAGTCGGTTGAATGAGCAGGAAAAACAACACGTCTCGGCTGCCTAAACGAAGGCCCAGCAAAATGTTCCAGAGGTAAAAAGTTTGAAGCGTCTCCTTCAACTCTTGTTAGTCCATAATGGAGGACACAGACACACTGTCTGACACAGCAGCTGAATGAAGTCTTTCGTTATCGGAATTCTGTCTTGTACGGACAAGTAATCAGGGCGTAGCTGGAGCAACATCATCACACCTGATTCCACCCTGGACCACCCCGGAAGTCTGAGTTAGGGATATTGTCTGCTCACTGCACTGCTGGCTGTGACAGAGAGAGAGGCTTCCCCATCTGATATGAACTCACACATGGCTCTCTGAACTTCTCAGTCGTTTTGCTTTTTTTTTTTTTACCTTTTTTTTGTTAATAATTAACATTTATAAAAACAAAACATTTGATCATTGCATTGGCACTATGATGACCCCTGAGGTCATGTTGAGGGTGTATCACACACACACACCACTGACTCAATGGATTCACACAACCCCTACCAGTTTGACTTTAGTTTGTTTTAATGTAAGTTAATAAAAATAAGCTTTAATTGTGATTCTCTGTTTTTTTTTAGCCAGGCCGTAACAAATGGGGGCTCCTTTGAACCAGAGACTTCTTGCACCCGAAGTGAGAATCACTTGACCTACACTTTTCTGTGTTGGTTTAGATTAGGTTTCGTCCTTCCATCCCATGAAACTGTCCAATCTCTTCAACTAAAATGTCCAGCATCTATGTTGTTAATCCTCCCCTCGGTCAACAGTTGACTCAGCTGACTTTAGTCCAACAGAACCAACCACAGACAGAACAATACAGACTTATAATGACTTATGATGTCTGTAGATCAAAGTGAAAACATGTCAGATCCTTTTCTGTATCAGGTTAATGAGTAATTAATTTACCATCAGTTATCTTTGGGGCGGCTGTGGCTCAGGTGGTAGAGCGAGTCGGTCAATGTTTGGAAGGTTGGCGGTTTGATTCTGCCCTGTAACCTGTTTCATGGTTGTTGTGTCCTTGGGCAAGGCACTTCACCCACCTTGCCTGGTGTGAACGTGTATGAATGGATTGTTTAAGGTAGTGGTCGGAGGGGCTAAAGGCGCAGAATGGCAGCCACGCCTCAGTCATTCTACCCTAAGGCAGCTGTGGCTACAATCGTAGCTACCACCACTGGAATCAAAGTGTGTGAATGAATAATTGACAGTGTAAAGCAAGTCTGAGTGTCTAGAAAAGCCCCACATAAATCTGATTAATTATTCTTATTCTTATTCTTCTTCTTATTATTATTGTTATTATTATCTATACATTGCTTAATGTCGCAATCGCAACGGTCTGGAGTCGATCCCAGCTGACTAAGAATGAAGGCAGGGGACACCCTGGACAGGTCACCAGTCTATCACAGAGCAACACAGAGAGACAACCAAGCACACTCATATTCACACCTACGGACAATCTAGAATCACCAGTTCATCTCAGCATGTTCTTGGACCATGTGGGAGGAAGCCGGAGAATCTGGAGAGAACCCACACTGCACAGGAAAACAGGCCCAGGACATCTGAGCCTGGGATAGCTGTGAGGTGAAAGCACCAACCACCAAGTCACTGTGCAGCCCTCATAGTCAATCTGTGAACCCCATGTAACGTTAAACATTTAAAATAGTAAAATACCGACCTCTGGTGTTATTATTAAAGAATGCATTTTCATCAAAAATAATAAA
>NW_007578512.1:218177-222328 GCF_000690725.1 Stegastes partitus | reverse complement strand
GTATGGGAACGTTACAGCAGGAACACTTAAATGGAAACAACACTGTGGACACTGAGAGTTGGAATCAATCCAGATCTGTGACTGATATCAAGCAAAACAAAGCTTCCAGCAGACAAACATAGGTTTTAATCCCCTGTCGATAGTGTGTATTTTTGGTTTCTGAAAGGGGATAGCAAAGAGACACTAACATTCAGAGAATTTCACTCATTACAGTGATCAGATTAAAAGACCTGTCGTGTGTGGTGTGTGATATTCTTCATTAATCGGGCCCAAATATCCGGGGACCAGAAATTGCGATTTGGACCAACCCTAGAAACTATTACAACTCTACTTGACACCAAGAGAAGAACGGCCTCAAGATCAGGTAAAAATGAATAAAGAGTTTTAAAGCTCATAACATTCAGTATTTTATGTTCAGTGTGAGATTCCAGAGTTGGAACCACCAAATAAAACACATTTGCTTTTCTCCACTTGACCAAGTATGTTTCAATTTTACATTTGCTAAAATTCAGCTTTGACTTTCATTGCTAATGTCTCATAACTTGCAAATGGTTTAAAATGAAAGAGATTCTTTAAGGAAGTGTCTAGATCCTTTATCTCTGAAGAACAGGGAGTTGAAATCAGGCTTGAGCGTGTGTGTATAATTTCACGATCGAGTTTCATCAATTAATCAAGACATGGGCTCTGTGTTGTTTATTTCCTGTTTTATTTTGACATTCTCTGCCCTTGTGTGTCTTTTTCTGTCTTTACTTCCTGTCTCAGTCTGTTTCCTTCCTTCTGATTGCTCTGATCTGTTTCACCTGTGTCTTGTCTCCTGATGTTGTCCTCCTCCTGCCACCCTGCTGGATACCTGCCTGTTTAGTTGCCTGTTTTCTGTTTGCTGCCCCTGTGTTTTGCTTCCTGTTTCATCTCCTGATCTCCACCAGGTTCCTGCCTGACTACATCACTATGCTCCATGTGCTCCTCATGTTTACCAGGTTTGAGTTTTTTGGTTCTCTCACCAGTTTTGTGTTTTTGAGGTTGGATCAGTTGTTGAGCTTCACATGGACTCTTTAGCTTTAATCTTTCTCCCCTGCATTTATAACTTTGTCAAAAAGGACCACGTGTACACACAGCTCTCTGAATCTGATGAAAACAATGCATATATGTCTGCTTTTGCATGTACACACAGTTTTAGTTGTGAATAAACAGAGGCAGATTTTAAGATAACATCCTTACTTAAATGTAGAAATTTGCAGTTTGTACACCTACTATTCAATTCTTTATTCATACTTTGTGTTCTATTATTTCTGTTAGATTGTTCTATTCATAACCTTTGTGACAGCGGCTGTCTTGGCCAGAGGAGTATTTTACTTGCCCTTCATATGGAATAATTAAGCAAACTTAGTTTTAAACGCTCTTATAACCATTTCTAATCGTCACAATCAGATTTACGCTTCTCATTGTCTTGCTTTGTCATGATGCGCTCTGTTGTTTTTCACCCTGTGACATGATCAGACATCCACATAAACACATTTTCACAGTGCATAGCCTCTGTTACATTTATGCCTAGAAAGATGATGTGATATGGCTTTTCAAATATATTGTTGTACTCAGAGATTATTTCTGAATAGAGCTGAAATGCTTGTCTGGACAGAGATTGTTTCCCTTTTGCACACCAAGAAAGAAGAACCTAACAGATACAATAAATGCAGAGTCAAAAGTATGAAGTGATGAAGTCACAGTTCAGCTTACTCCTGGAATCTGATTAGTGCCTGAAGGATTGCCAGGTTCTTCTCAACTTCCTTTATCTCTCTGGCCAACTTCTTCTTTATGTCCATTTGAGTCATTGCTGTCTTTGTGAAATGACAGGCGATGATCCCTGTGACTTCGTCCTCTGGGGGAAAATGCATCTGGTCAATGAGACACATGAATTCACTTGTCCAACAAGTGCTGTTCATTATTTCCTAATTAGGGGGAAAATTNTATTATTCAGAAATGTAAGATCCATGGGACTGTAGCCAACCTCCCTGGACGTGGCTGCAGGAGGAAAATTGATGACAAATGGAAGAGACGGATAATATGAATGGTAACAAAAGAGCCCAGACCAACCTCTAAAGACATTAAAGGTGAACTCCAAGGTCAAGGTACATCAGTGTCAGATCGCACCATCCATCGTTGTTTGAGCCAAAGTGGACTTCATGGGAGATGACCAAGGAGAACACCACTGTTGAAAACAAATCCTAAAAAAGCCAGACTGGAATCTGCCAAACTGCATGTTGAGAAGTCACAAAGCTTCTGGGAGAATGTCCTCTGGACAGACGAGACAAAACTGGAACTTTTTGGCATCAGCTCAATGTTCACAGATGCAAAAATGAAGCATGTCAAGAAAAGAACACTGTCCCTACTGTGAAACATGGAGGAGGCTCTGTTATGTTCTGGGGCTGCTTTGCTGCATCTGGCACAGGGTGTATTGAATCTGTGCAGGGTACAATGAAATCTCAAGACCATCAAGGTAATCTAGAGACAAATGTGCTGCCCAGCGTCAGAAAGCTTGGTCTCAGTCGCAGGTCATGGGTTTTGCAACAGGATAATGACCCAAAACACACAACTGCAAACACCCAAGAATAGCTCAGAGGAAAACACTGGACTATTCTGAAGTGGCCTTCTGTGAGCCCTGATCTAGATCCTACTGAACATCTGTGGAAGGAGCTGAAACATGCCGTCTGGAGAAGGAATCCTTCAAACCTGACACAACTGGAGCAGTCTGCTTATGAGGAGTGGGCCAACATACCTGCTGAGAGGTGCAGAAGTCTCATTGACAGTTACAGAAATCACTTGATTGCAGTGATTGAATCAAAAGGTTGTGCAACAAAATATGAAGTTAAGAGTACCATCATTTTTGTCCAGGCCTGTTTCACGAGTTTATTATTTTTTTTAAATTCTGTTGAACCACGGTTCAAAAGTAATGTCTGATTTTCATTGGATAATTTTCATAGATTTTTTATTTATTCTTATTTTTTTCAGATTCAAGTTATTTCTGTGACCATTGTGGGTTTTTCTTTCATTAACCGAGAGGTACCAACTATTTTGTCCACGTGTGGATACATATTTTTTTATATCTCTTGCATTCTTTGTGTGCCACTGTCTTGTGCAGTTTCAATACCCGAATTTCTTCTATGGGGATCAATAAAGAATTATCTTATCTTAACATTCATGTGTGAATTATCAAGACATCCATTAAGAAGTCTTTCTATTGTCTTTCCAGTTGCCCTCATCAAGACTCAACAGAGAAGCAACTGTGGCAGACATGTGAGAATGTAATTAATCCGTTAGCAACATATGAAGACAAAGATATTTGAATATATATATTTCAATGTAAAGGTTCATTTTTAGACCATAAATAGAACAAAGTGTGTGTTTCTGGATAGTTTGGGGAAAATAAAGGGTTGGGCATTCTTTTGTATTTAACTCTGAACCTGCCACCTTCCATTTAGCTAACTAAAATTTCCCATCATCATTTCATGTAAACAGTATACAGAAGTATAACAAACTGAGTCACAGAGCTGTTTGAAACATGGAAGATGCTGAGGCTCCCACTTAAATTCAAATGAAAGAACACAATAACAGAAGGCATTGATTTCTTATAATCATTTAATAAAAGCACTTGTTCATTTTTTCCCCCAGTTATCGATATCTTAACAATAAAGATGTAATATGTAGGAATGTCGTCTGAACATTACGTCAGCAAAGCAACATTTAGTTTGAGAGACTAGAATGCAAGACGCTGGACAAAAGGAACGAGGAACTGACCCGATACAATAGAGACAGAGGTGTTAACTAGAGTCACAGTTCATCTTGATACTCCTCTTCAAGTTGGATGAGTTCCTGAAATATTTCCAGTTTCATTTCATTGTCCTTTATCTTTTCATTCAAATTCCTAAACCTCTCATCCATTTCAGCTTTCCTTTTCTCAATTATAGCCTTGACGTCTATGTACGTGTCCAGTGAATAAAAAACAGGCCCCAGTTTCTCATTTTTCTTCCTGCGATCGATGCATGAGTCCATGGTAGTCATGTATTCATTCATTTTCTCTGATTTCTTGGCCCAATCTGCCATGAGCATAACCTAATGGGGAAAAATAAAACAGCTGTATGACATGCTACAAACTC
>NW_007578512.1:212476-218167 GCF_000690725.1 Stegastes partitus | reverse complement strand
GTAGGAATGTAGACTGAACATGACATTATTATCTACGTGTGAAATCATCAACAAAAGAACATTTAGTTTGAGAGACCAGACGCTGGACAAAAGGAACGAGGAACTGAACCGATACAACAGAGACAGAGGTGTTAACTAGAGTCACAGTTCAGCTTGCTGCTCCTGGAAGGATTTAATGATTTTCTGAAGCATTGCCACTTTCTGCATTGTTTCTTCAAACTCGTCATTGTCTACTCGAGCCAAGTTTTTCTTTACATAAGCAACGAGGCTCTCCACGAATGTGTCCATTGGAGGAAAGTCAGGAGGCATAAATTTCTGAGTTGCCTTGACCAGAGGGATCATTTGGTCCATGAGAGTTGTGTATTCATCCATCATCTCTGAAACCATGGCCGAATCTGTCGTATGCTTAGCCTAATGGGGAAAAACAAAACAGCTGTATGACATGCTACAAACTCAGTTTACTATGATGTTAGATGATATGACATCAGCTGAAATCCACCATTTAATTTACTTGTATCATCCTGTCAAAGGCTCTGTTTTCTAAGTATAGAAGGAACATTTACACTGACCTTCAGTTTCTCCAGATACAGTAATGTCTTCTGGAACACTTCCTGTAAAAGTCATTTCAGTTATCTCAAATTAGCCACTGAAATAAAAATAATTTTTAAATTTATTATTATTTTTAACATAGACAGGGTTCCTACGCAAGTATGGAAAATATGAAAAGTATGGAATTTTATTTCATACATTTCCAGGTCTGGAAAAGTATGGAAAATAGAAACTATTGTATGAAAAAATATTCATGTTTCCAAGACTATTACCACTTTTCTATTTTCTAAAACATAAAATTATGAATATCTAAAAAAAAAAAGAAATGGATCGATCTGTTTTGAAGGCCTTTAGCAGCTCAGCTAAAATGTTTGTGTGAGAGCACACGGTAGGGTACGCGTTCATATAATAGATCCATGGCTACGCGGTTGACAAATTGAATGCCCGCCCTCTGCTCTTATCCTCTTCCAACCCATTGGCCCGCCCAGGTGTCGTCAAGTTTCACTGCTGCTTCGACAGGCAGGTGATGTCCACGAAGTTTGTGAGTGAGCGATTCAAAATGTCTTGTATGGTCGTTGACAGAACTCATAATGGGTAAATGTAAATTCTCTGACGGCTCATAAATCCCAAATATAAAGACTGGTTGGATAAGGATCCCGAATGGATAAAGAAAGCTAAATGCAGACTTTGTGTGAAATTGTTTGACATCTCCAACATGGGGGAGGCGGCGGTTGTGAGTCATATGCAGGGAAAAAACACTTTGTCTTGTCACCGCATCCTCTGCACTGAGAGTCACAGCGTTTTTGGCTAAACCCAGCATGAGACCAAGTCCGACAACATCAAGTGAACTTAGTGAACTATTAAAAAAAATATTTTTTTTTACCGAGAAGTCTGGAAATTAGAGTATGGACAATGTATGGAATTTTGAAATTTCAAATGCGTAGGAACCCTGTATAGAGGAAGTTGAAACAACCAGTCATTTACCAGTTGGTCCTTGCTGATCCGTGACTCTGTGAAGCACATCAGACACAGCAGAGTACAGATGAAGATCAGGCCTTTGGTGGTTCTGTAAGCAGCCACTCCTCTGCTTCTGGACGAGTCTGCTGCTGCCATCACTGGTCTGAAGTCAAGCTCTAGAGCATCAAACATCAGTGAACAATAAGGCAGGACATTTTAAGTGAATTTGCAAATTTGTAACCTGTCACTTAGAATATTTAAATGTCAAAAGAATCAAAGGTAAAGTTGCCGAACTTACCTGAGAGGTGAACAAAAGGTGATAAATAGAAAAGTGAACAGATGATGCTCTGTCGAATGTTTTTATATGTAGTGTCACCTCCCCCAATGGCTTTATGTGGGTCAGTGTCCTGAGTGTTTCTCGGCACAGGTGTGGCAGCAGAACCTTGACCTTTTTCAACTCCTATTTATTGCAGCTACTTCTTTAGTGCCGTTGTCCCAGACACAATTTTTGGCAGTTTCACTTCACAGCAATATGGATAACACAAAGCAACTCCTGAATGGCAAAATTAAATGAAATTGAATGAAATTGAATTAGTTAGAAGTGTCAGCTGATTTACTGTTTTGCAGTTGAATTTTGGAAATGCCTGCTAATAAAGAACATTGTACCTTTCCACTAAAAAGCTAGAACTAGGGAAGGTGGAAGCTGGAGGTAAAAGATTTGGCACAATATGTACAGAGGAGTCACAGAAGACAGCGAAATTGTCTCTGGTAACAGAGCTGTTGTGCTTCCTCAGAGAACCTGCTGTGTTTCATGTCATGAAAAAAGGCCAGTTTCCTGTGAATAAATCTATGACACCTCATGGAAGATAGCAATCAATGACTTTTCCTGGTAAGCTACTGTATTTATTATTTTTTTAACCAACCGTGTTACAGGCACTGTTCGGAAAGAAAGCATTTACGGTATGTATTTGCGTATGTTACCAGTACGTATTTATTTAAAGTTAAAAAATCTTTCTGTGTAAAGATCCCCTGTTACAACGTGGACACCTGCAGCTTATAGACAAGTGCGGCCTGTATGTATTAAATTTGTTTTCTTTTTACAGTTAGTGGGTTCAGGTTATATTCAGGTGCGCTCAATAGTCTGGAAATTACGGTATGCCAAGTTTCAAAAGTGTCTGTATTTCAGAGCATGCATGTTTTGTGTCCCAGCTAACACAACGTCAGTCTTATATTGTCATTTTGTGTCATCCAGAGAGACACAGTGAAGAGGAAGTCATGATTCATTTTTCAAGAAGTGAAGTTACAGTGTCTTCTGTGAACTCTGTGGGTAAATGAGTATGAGACGGAAACTTTGTTTTACATTTAGTGGTGGTGTAATTATATTATATTGTCTGGTTTATAGAACACTATAAATGTTTTACATAATCCTAGTTTCACTTTACTCATGACACTATCACTTGTGCGAGCTGCTTTCTTTTTATTTTCAATGCAGTGTTACGACTGGCTGTTCGGCTGCAACAAAGGAGGAGATGCACACAGAGGACCACTGATTAACAAACAACTAAAACAAAGAACAAGCGCAAGGGCAGCTGGATGTAAGACAAGAGAGAGGCTCGGCAGGTCAGCTTATACAACCAGGGACATATTTGTAGCTTCACCCAAGTCCTTGATCAACAAAATAAATGTCAAAATGTAATATAAGAAAAAAATCTCACTACTGGTGTCTTAAACAGCCCCCTTTAAACCTCTATCCATTATCAGCAACTGGATCCTCGAAGCTAATTTTGGAGGAAAGATGAAGACCTAAGGAGATGGAACACAGCAGAGAGTCCAAAAAAGCCATACAAACCTCATCAATGATACCGAGACAATGTGTCTGCCACAACATTGTCTTGTCCCTTGATGTGTTGGATGTTCAGGCAGTAAGACTGGAGAAATAAGGCCCAACAAACCAGCCTCTGGTTGGGAGAGTGCAAGGAGCTGAGAAAGGTCAATGGGTGCAAAGCCAAAATCAAAGCGAGTGTTTCTATTTCAGTGACAGAATAATTCAGTTGATGTTTGTTGAATGTCTTTGAAAAGAAACAAACTGGCGTATCTACTCCCAAGTCGTCTGACTGTAACGGCACAGCTCCTGCTCCAACATGACTTGCATCCACCTCCAGTTTAAAAGGTCTGTCCCACTGTGGAGCAGCCAAAGCAGGGGAATTACAAATAAGGGCCTTCACAGCTTAAAAAGCCTCCTGACACTCTGATGACCAAACATGCTTGACCTTTGCCTTCAGCAGGTTTGTGAGGGGTGCAACAACAGTCGAAACATTTATACAAAAACACCTGTCACAGCCGACAAGTCCCAATAAACGCAAAGGTGCTTTTTTAGTTGAAGGCAGGACATGTTCCTCCATAGCTTGCATCTTTGCCAGCACTGGAAAAACTCTGCCTTGTCCCACTCACACAGCCCAAATATGTTACTGTGGCCTTTGTAATCTCACACTTGGCCAAATTAATAGTTAATTGTGTGTTAGCCAAGCGGTCAAACAACTTCCCAATACAAACAATATGTCCATCCCAATCATCAGAATAAATTACCACATCATCCATATACACTGAACAACCTTCCAGATCTCCAACCACCATGTTCTTCAGGTGTTGAAAGGTCGCTGGTGCATTCCACAAACCAATGAGCATCACAGGATATGAATACAAACCAGTGGGAGTAACAAATGCAGCTATCTCTTGTGCTCTCTTTGATAATGGGACCTGCCAGTATCCCTTCAGCAGGTCAAACTTAGCTGACTCTACTTGGTCAATGCAGTCCTCTGTTCGAGAAAGTTGAAATGAATCAGGCTTTGTCACGTTGTTCACTTTACGAAAGTCTGAACAAAACCTCGGGGTGTCATCAGACTTTGGCACAAGCAGGCAAGGCAACTGGAAGATGGTGGTTCTGCAATACCATTATTGAGCACTAACCTGAGGCCTGACGTAGTTTTATGGTCGATCAGTCAGCAGAGAGTTTACTCCATAAAACTGACAGTGGCTGGGAGGGCTGAGTGGAGGAGGTGTATGAAAGGAAAAAGCTAGGATACGCAGAGTTGGCAGCAGTAACAGGACAGTGAGGTTTGGAAATGTAGAGGGATGCAGAGGGTTTGTAGCATGATTACTATCTGGGAGTGCGTGGACAGAATCTGCAAAACGGTAAAGGGAATGTTAGTCGAAGCAGTTCAGACAAGTGAAAACAGAACTCCTAATAACGAGCATACAGGAGGGGTGTGGTGCATTGGTTCTGGTGGGCCTGGATTATTGGTTTACTGCATCTATTAATAGTTTGGGCCGGTTTTCTAATTAACGTTTGCTACAATTATTGACAATGATCCTAAAAAATATAATGTAAAAAAAATAACAGTGATAACAAAAGCAGACAGAAGCATCTCAATCATGTAATCTCTTTATTTACAGACATTTTTTTGTACTCATAAATTATAAACATGTATTACCTTTGGACATTTTAGCGATACCGCAGTTACTTGTGTCAATCAGATGTTAGTTTACTAGAATTTCCCAAGATTGTTTACTATAAATACACGTCATTATTTTGTTTAAAAGAAAAAAGAAAAAAACACAGGAACAATGGCAGACAGAAAAAAAACCCACAAAAAAAAACATTTGTATAAGTCGAAAAAAAACCAAAACAACAACAACATTTTACTCAGAGCATCAGCATTTCCTGTGCTTTCAGTGATCAATAGAAAAAATAAAACAGGAAGTGTTCCACAATCTAGCAGCACAAGTGCATTGCCTCCACAGAGAAAACATCTGGGTGACATCTCCTCAAACGTATGCATCAGTACCTGATTTTTTCGCATTTATTAAAAGTGCAAGTTTGTATTTTCCAATTATCAACATCTTAACAATAAAAATGTAATATACAGGAATGTAGACTGAACATTACATCATTATCTACTTGTGAACGTATCAGCAAAAGAACTAGCCTCTGTTAAAGAGAGGAATTAGTTGCCAGTGCAGCTTGCTGCTTCTCAAGGAATGTGACAAGTCTCTGATAGATCATCAGTTTCGCCTCCTCTTCCTCTATTACTTCAGCTATCCCCTCATTCTGCCTGTATACTTTATGTAGAGTGTTCACCATTAAAGCTTTGATGTTCTCCATGTGTTTATCCACTGAAGGATAGT
>NW_007578512.1:205639-206950 GCF_000690725.1 Stegastes partitus | reverse complement strand
AACTTAATATTTTGTTGCGCAACCTTTTGAGGCAATCACTGCAATCAAACGATTTCTGTAACGAAGGAAAAATTATACCATTTGCATCAGTCTGAAAATAGCGTTGAAATCTCAGAGCCTAAACATTTCCAAAGATTTCAGTGACACCCAGAAAACATGCTTGAAACTAGCAGCACAGATAACAGAGAGGCTAACTCACCAGCCTGCCACTGATTCTACTGAGAAAGTATTTGCTTTAGATATCTGGACTTTATATCATGCCATCACTGCCACTGCCTCTACAGAGAAACTATTTGGACTAGATACCGTCATCCTCAAATGTGTTCAAACCCTCCCATTAAAGAAGGAAAAAAAAAAACATCTGTCACTGAAATAAGTAGAAATTGACAATAGTAATAATATTAAAAAATGTATGAAAATCATGACATTGCTTTTGAATTGTGGTTAAACAGAAATATATTTTTTTTTAAAAACAAACAAACAAGCAAACAAGCATGATGGGACCTGTAAACTAATATTTAGTTGAACAACCCTTTGAGCCAATCACTGCAATCAACTGTTTTCTGTAACTCTCAGTCAGACTTCTGCACCTGTTGACAGGTGTTTGGAGTTCACACATAAATAGAATGAAAACAGACAAAAAAAAACTCAGTCATTTAATTTCTTTATTAACAGATAGATTAAACATTCCTTATTGGCTTACTGTTAAATGGTTTTGCAGTTGAGAAAACATGAGGAGATGCACCACAAAATGCTTCATATGCATCAGGTATGTGCTGATTCCTCACCTCAGCACAGCTCACCGGTCATCAGTTTCTGATTTTCATCACTTTTTAAACGCACAAGTAAAGTTTTATTTGAAAATGTAATGTGTAGGAATGTAGACTGAACATTACATTATTATCTACATGTGAAAGCATCAGCAAAATAACATTTAGTTTGAGAGGACTAGAATGCAAGACACTGGACAAAAGGAAAGAGAAATCCAACAGGTACAATAAATGTGGTATGAGAGACAGAGGTGTTAACTAGAGTCACAGTTCAGCTTGATGCTCCTCTTGGAATTGAATGAGTTTCTGAAGCATTACCAGTTTCTTTTCAGTTTTCTCTATCATTTCATTCAACTCCTTATCCTTCTTGTCCATTTGAGCCTTAGTTTTCTCCATTTTAGCCTTGAGGTCTATGTACATGTCCACTCCATTAAAATCAGGCAACACTTTCTCAGCTTTCTTCCCCACAGCGATTAATGAGTCCATGATAGTGATGTGTTCACTCGTTATCTCTGAAATCGTGACTGAATCTGCCATGTGC
>NW_007578512.1:202418-204094 GCF_000690725.1 Stegastes partitus | reverse complement strand
GATCTTTTCACCTCGCAGGTTTTAGAGACTCGGTCCCTATCAGGTCCCCATCACATAACAGTTCTGCTACATTTCAGGAGGTTTATCTCAGTGGATTGAAAAGCATTTCTGGTGTTACTTTGTTGGCTCCCGTTGGCCTGCATTGCTGACTGATGTGCAACCCTTCGTAAGCTTTGGAAATCGTTGCTGTTTTGCAGTGAGCGACAAGTAAAGTTTACAGAAGTTCATTAATAAACATCGAAGGTAACTCAGCAACCAGCCACAGCTGCTGCCTGTCTGCATGAATTTAACAGTAATGGACAATGATAATAAAAAGTCTAATATAAAAAGAAAAGTGAGAATGAAAACAGACAAAAGCAACCTAATCATATCATCTCTTTATTTACACACAGTTTTTTCCCTCATAAATTATAAACATGTATTACCTTTGGATATTTTAGCGATACCTCAGTTACTTATGTCAATCAGATGTTAATTTACTAGAATTTCCCAAGATTATTTTGTACAGATACACATAATTATTTTGTTTAAAAGAAAGAAAAAGAAAAAAAAAACACAGGAACAATGGCAGACAGAAAAAATAAGTAAAAACCAAAAAGCACTTTGAGCATCAGCATTTCCTGTGTTTTCAGTGACCAATAGAAAAACAACAACAAAAACCAGGAAGTATTCTTCAGTCTAGCAGCACAGGTGCATTGCCTCCACGGAGAAAACACTTCAAATTTCTGCATCAATTCCTGATTTTCAGCATTTATTAAGAGCACAAGTATTTTTTAAAAAAAATCATCTATATCTTTAAAAAAAAAAATAGGGATGTAAACAGAATATTACATTATTATCTACTATCAGCAAAAGAACTAGCTTTCATTATTCTCCGTTTGAGATGAATTAGTTGCCAGTGCAGCTTGCTGCTTCTCAAGGAATGTGACAAGTCTCTGATAGATCATCAGTTTCGCCTCCTCTTCCTCTATTGCTGCACCTATCCTCTCATTCTGCCTGTATACTTTATGTAGAGTGTTCACCATGAAAACCTTGATGTTCTCCATGTGTTTATCCACTGAGGAAAAGTCATCAGGCAGGAGTTTATTAGTTCTCTTCATCAGAGTGATCACTGGATCGATGAGAGTGATGTAGTCCCTCATCATCTCTGCAGAGGCTGTTTCTGACCTGTATATGACCTGATGGGGGAAATAAAACAGCTGTATGACATGGTATAAACTCAGTTTGATATGCTGTTAAAATATTACATCAGCTGAAATATCACACTTGTTTCAGTTGTATCATCCTGTCAGAGTTCATCATGAAGGTTCTGAGACACTGTTCTCAAAGCACGTGAATAACATTTATACTGACCTTCAGTACGTCCACTTCATCTTGTAATTCCTGACGATTTTCCTTAAATGTTTCCTGCAAATCCACAGTGAAACAGTAATATAGTACATGTAACAACTGCAGATTTAAAAAAAAAAAATCTCATTCTAATTATTATTTCATTTTAATATAAGATTCCAGTTAACTCAAAATGACCATTTAAACTTTTTAAATAAAAGGACCAGTAACTTACCAGCTTATTCTTGTCCATCAGTGACTCTGTGAAGCACATCAGACACAGCAGAGTACAGATGAAGATCAGGCCTTTGGTGGTTCTGTAAGCAGCCACTCCTCTGCTTCTGGAC
>NW_007578512.1:198439-201010 GCF_000690725.1 Stegastes partitus | reverse complement strand
CTCAGTCATTTAATTTCTTTATTAACAGATAGATTAAACATTCCTTATTGGCTTACTGTTAAATGGTTTTGCAGTTGAGAAAACATGAGGAGATGCACCACAAAATGCTTCATATACATCAGGTATGTGCTGATTCCTCACCTCAGCACAGCTCACCGGTCATCAGTTTCTGATTTTCATCACTTTTTAAACGCACAAGTAAAGTTTCGTTTGAAAATGTAATATGTAGGAATGTAGACTGAACATTACATTATTATCTACATGTGAAAGCATCAGCAAAATAACATTTAGTTTGAGAGGACTAGAATGCAAGACACTGGACAAAAGGAAAGAGAAATCTAACAGGTTCAATAAATGTGGTATGAGAGACAGAGGTGTTAACTAGAGTCACAGTTCAGCTTGATGCTCCTCTTGGAATTGAATGACTTTCTGAAGCATTACCAGTTTCTTTTCAGTTTTCTCTATCATTTCATTCAACTCCTTATCCTTCTTGTCCATTTGAGCCTTAGTTTTCTCCATTTTAGCCTTGAGGTCTATGTACATGTCCACTCCATTAAAATCAGGCAACACTTTCTCAGCTTTCTTCCCCACAGCGATTAATGAGTCCATGATAGTGATGTGTTCACTCGTTATCTCTGAAATCGTGACTGAATCTGCCATGTGCTTAGCCTAATGGGAAAAAATAAAACAGCTGTATGACATGCTACAAACTCTATTTCTTGTGTTGTTAGATTATATGACATTAGCTGAAATCCACCATTTATTGTAGTTGTATCATCCTGTCAGAGTTTTCCATCATAAAGCTTCTGAGACACTGTTTTCTAAGCATGTGAGGAACATTAACACTGACCTTCAGTTCATCCAGTTCTCGTTTTAACTCCTGATATTTTTGCTTGGATGTTTCCTGTAAACCCACAGTAAGAATGGACATGTAGTTACATTCCAGGACATTCACATGACAACAGGTGTGATGTAGTGCAGGTTGGAACAACAGCAGATTAAACACTAGGAAGATTTCAATAGTAAACTTGCTGTATACCGAAACTAAAACCTTTAACATCACAGTAAGTTTTCTAAGTATATTGGAATTTGAAACAACCAGTAACTTACCAGTTGGTCCTTGTCCATCCGTGACTCTGTGAAGCACATCAGACACAGCAGAGTACAGATGAAGATCAGGCCTTTGGTGGTTCTGTAAGCAGCCACTCCTCTGCTTCTGGACAAGTCTGCTGCTGCCATCACTGGTCTGAAGTCAAGCTCTAGAGCATCAAACATCAGTGAACGATTTAGAAGAAATTACTACAAATACACCTGAACTTTGCAGCTTTAGTTTCAAACAAAAATATAAAAATGTTAGTAGTATAAAAGTGAGTTACCTGTGATGTGACCTGATGGTGATGAACGGAAGAATGAAGCCTCGATGAACCACAGAATGCTTTTATACACTCCTGGTGTCGCCTTGTTGTTTACACAACTCACCTTTGTGAGCTTAAGTTTCCCTTTCTGTCTTTGTGTTGTCACAGAAGTCATAACTGATGGGAACATCAGCTGGTGTTGTGATGGGATGTACAAACAATGCAGACACTCCTGTTTAACAACATTCATGTGGGACTTACAATGAGATTCATTCAGAACTCCTATTGTTTTTCCAGTTGCCCTGATCTGTTTTGACCTGATTTTTTACTAAAAAGATGATTTTGAGACCATAAATGTAATACACAAATTGCTGTGAAAGTATTCTGGTTAGATATCTGGACTTTATATCATGCCATCACCCCAAAACCTGAAACTTTATGTACTCTGTGTCCATCCCAGCATCGTCACCCACGGCAACACAGCAAAGTAGTCTTTTAAAAGCTTAGCAGCAGGGATTGAAAGTAACAGACAACAGGTGGATTCAGGGTGTAACTGAAGAATGCAGCCTTTCAGTTTGTCCGTTAAGGAGAGAAATGCAAAGAATGTTGGTTTGTAAATAGGCAACATTGATTACAGGGTTTGTAAAGGGCGTTAATGACTGGAAACGTAGCTAGTCTGCACTANTCTATCAATATCCAACAACCCTGTTCTTAAAGAAAGCGACAAACTAAAGTCCTGCAGTCTGTGCGTAGTGCTCCTACTTGTGAACTCTGCCTCTCGTACTTTCAGTGTTCTGCATCAATACCTTCACCTAAATGGATGGTAATGAGTTAATTTTACACCTCAAACTTCCATCCTAGCCCATAAAATGTTCATTCTACAACCCTACATATGTGTTTTTTATGTCCAGATCGACCAAAGAATAATGTGATGAGGTGCTCGAGCTGTTAATAGATGATCGAATTCAACTTTTCTTTCTTTCAGATTTCAATATTTTCTGTGCCGAGGCAACGCCAGTTAGCTTCTGCTACTGGTGCTGCTGGATTCAAGGATATTTTCTGGGTGTTAGTAACTCTAAAATCATTGGAAATGCTGAGGTCTCATGTTTATCAAGATAAAGGAAGTCTCACATGTCTCTAGAATGTACGTTTCAAGTTTCTCCTCTAAATACTGCACGTTTAATTCTAGCATGCCTATAATACATCTGGTTTCAGC
>NW_007578512.1:165439-197919 GCF_000690725.1 Stegastes partitus | reverse complement strand
ATGCAAAAATATTTATGCCAAGTTTCAAAAGCGTTCGTATTTTGTGTCATGCAGAGAGACGCACACACTGAAGAGCAAGTCATGATTCATTTTGCAAGAAGTGAAGTTGTCTTCTGTGAGCTTCTTGGGTAAATAAGTGAAGGAAACAAGAACAAACCGGACAAATCTTCAGTTCTCAGATGTGGAATTTATTTAGGTCACAGGTAAAGTTTGGTAGCGCTGGATTCAGAGAGACGGAAAGCAACGTTATTGTGACGTGAACAGGCTAACCACTGTTCACCTGGAAGTTCACTGAAATGTCAACAGAAAGTGCTTGGATCGAATACAAAGTGTGTGTTGTCCAAAAGGCGTGTGTCTAAAGCATCTGATAGAAAAGAGGAGTTTCCGCTGTCTCCCGCTATGTGAACCAGTTCTCACCGGGCCTGTTATCTTCAAGGACGTGCATTGTAGAAAAAAGCAAAACAGGATCATAGGTTCAGTGGAGAGATACAGATTCAGAATACATGATAGTTTGAAACATAGCTAATTCTAACAGTTTGTAGAAAGCTGCTTAAATGTCTTATATCATCCTGATTTTACCTCACTCATGGTGCTATTCACTTGTGTGGTCTGTTTGTTTGCACACAGTTTTGTGTGGCTGGTTCACTTTACAGGAAAAGAGTAACATCAGTTAGAATAATGCTTGTCTGGACAGAGATTGTTTCCCCTTTTGCACACCAAGCAAGAAGAACCGAACAGATACAACAAATGCAGAGTCATAGGTATTAGGTGATGAAGTCACAGTTCAGCGAGCAGCACCTCCTGGAGTCTGATCAGTGCCTGAAGCATGACCAGGTTCTCCTCAGCGTCCTGCATTGCTCCAGCCAGCTTCTCCATCGCGACATCAACTTCCTTTATGTAATTATGGGCAACGATCCTTATGTCCTTGTCGTTTGGGCCAAAATGTGCCTGGTCAATGCGACGCGTATATTCACTTGTCCAAGAAGTGCTGTCCAATAATTCGTTGTATAATCCCTAATATGGGGGTGGAGATATGTTGTTAGATTATATCACATACATCAGTCATTACAGTTGTATCATCCTGTCAGAGTTTTCCATCANAGTCCTCTATATGGAGTTCATGGGAGATGCTGTGTGTTTAAGGAGCCCTTTGATTAAAAAAGAAAAATAGCCAAAAAACTTAAGCCCAGCTTTCCAACAATGCTGAAAGTCATAGAAAACTTAAAGCGCTTGCTAACGGCTATGAAGACTTGCCTAGTAAAAAAAAAAACGTGAGGAAGAAGCTGCAGGAATGTGAACTGAAGGAGCTGATGATGTAGCTGGAGGAGGGAAATGTTGAACTGTAACATATTTTTCTATCTCTGTGTGTCTGTACAGCTCCTCTTTCTTACTGTGGAGCCTCAGTTTAATGATTTCATAAAATGGTCTTAATCTTTCCACAAATGACCAAAGTAAACACCTTTAACTCATTTAACTACTGTTCTTACAAGTTAAAAGGGTTTATGCCAGCTTTTCTTTTCTTTGATTTGTTTTAGCCATCTTTACAATTACAGAACCCTCACTTAACTATTGCTGAAAAGGCTAAAGCTTATTGTCTTCAAAATAATTTATGATGAAAAGATGCCACACTGTTAAATTTATGAGAAGAAGNAGTCTGCTGCTGCCATCACTGGTCTGAAGTCAAGCTCTAGAGCATCAAACATCAGTGAACGATTTAGAAGAAAAGCTCAAAAATATAACTAAACTTGCAGCTTTCCTTGTAAATAAGAATATTAAACTGTTTATAGTATAAATGTTAGTTACCTGTGATGTGAATAGATGGTGATGAACGGAAGAATGAAGCCTCGATGAACCACAGAATGCTTTTATACACTCCTGGTGTCGCCTCATTAATGATACAACTCTCCTTTGTGAGCTGCTGTTATACTTAGTTGTATTTGTTTTTGTTTTTTTTACAAAAATCCTTTTCGACCGGTTCACTTTACAGAAACATTTCCTGCTCACTTATCTGTAACTACATTCCTGTGTGACTTATCAAGATATCTGTCAAAATCTCTTCTTCCTGTCTTACTCGTTGCCCTCATCAAGACGCAGAACAGAGATACCTGTGACAGATGCATGAATGTAGTGAATCCATGAGCAACCTGTGTAATGGAAGGATGCATTTTTATGGTGGAGGTTGAGTTGAGGCCCCATGCAAAGGAGTCTAAATATCTTGTGATCTTGTATCTTGTATACAAGTGATGGGAAAATGGAGCGCAACATGGACAGGCCGCTTGGTGCAGCATCAGCGGTAATGCAGGCGTCTGGGTGAAGAGGGATCTGAGCCAGTAGGTGAAGCTCTCGGTTTACCAGTTAGTCTACATTCCATGACTGTGCCAGCTGATGATCGGGTTTGGAATGTCATTGGCGGGGTTGAGCCAGGGTGCTTTCATTGCATGGGCTCTTTTTGGGTCCCAATGAGGAGTCCATGTTTCATCTCCAGTCAGTAAACGTGCATGGAAGCTCTCTGGGTTGTCATTATAAATGCCAAGAAGCTCCCAACTTGACTGAAGCCTTTGGAAGCAATCCTGAACATTTAGGTTTCTGAGGACCCATCTTCTGGAAACCTTTGACATCCCAAGATGTTCATGGATTATCGTACAAACACTTCCATGCCCTAAACTCACATTGGTTTATTGGTTTTCCATTACTGCTTGATGGTCATCAACTTATAATGTCTCTGAGGATAACACAAATATGTTGTGACAAGTAAACTTGGTATGTTTGAACTGGTGGGATGTTACGCTCTCTAGAACTGTGTTACAGTTGGCTATTCTACAAACTTTTTGACCTCCCCCAAGAGGCCAAACTGAATTTCCACCGTGGAGGCATTCTTAGAGATAGGGTGAGGAGCTCCGTCATCTGCAGGAAGCTTGGAGTAGAGTCGTTGAAGTGGTTCGGACATCTAATTCGAATGCCTTCTGGGCGACTTCCTTTGAAAGGTTTTCTGGACCTGGGGTAGAGCCAGACCTTGTATCTCATCTGGCCTGGAAACACCTCAGAATCCCGCAGGAGGAACTGGGAAGTGTTGCTGGGGAGAGGGATGGAAGGATGATGACACGATACCGTTGGAACTCAGTGACAAACAGGAAGTGGTATAACTATCATAGGTAGCAGCATGTTTTTACCTTTCAGTGTGGAAGCTAAAGGCTGGGAGCTGTGGCCAGAGTGGGGAAGGCTGATTTGCTGCATGGACAGTTTGACAAGTGGGCAACCTCTCGCACTTGTTCATCAACGTCTTTAAACAAAAGCTACAACTGCCTTGGGGTCCCAGACTCTTTGCCCCTAAAGCCCAAAATTCACAGCATAGCTTTTCGGTTATCATGATGGTTTGTGCTAATATGGATAACATTTTAAATATAAATTACAATGTTAAGGACTTGAGCAGCTCTATGTCAAGTATAGTTTAACTACTTTTTCCATCGTACTTGGAATTTTACTTAAAAGGTGTAGTAGTATGTGGATAAACTACCAAAAACAAGTTGACAGCTGTTGTAAAACTGGACACAGAAATATACAAAGCTCCTTCATAGTTTAGCAACTGAAACTGGGAGATTCAGATCTCTCCACATGCCAAAGCTGGATAGTGGCTAAAAAAAATGAAACTGTGCATACTACCCCCTTTCAGAAATCAAAAGCAAAACCTTGTGAAAGGATGGATTAAACCACTTTGACATAATAACTTTCCTGGTTGTAAAATCTACTCTCTACTATCACCACCAGGGGTCAGCAGTTGACTATAACAAATGTTTTGATTGACTTGTGTGTGCTGCCTTATTACAGCTATTGATTTATGTGGTTTTTTGGTAATATGTTGTCAGTGCAGTTTAGGATACAGTGAGACAAATGATTGTAAATTGTGGGCTTATTATAAAGCAGAGGTTCATTGATCTGACTTTAGCTGGTGATTGACACATTCCGGAAGAACAGTGATATAATAAAAAGTGTACAGTGTGTGTTGTTTGATGCTGTTTTTTTGTTGAAAACTAGTTGATCCAATCTCAGATGATGCATTTGGAGCCGGGTGTGTGTAAATACAGTACATACAGTGGACAATCCCACCACCACACTCCGCTTCAGTGCCATTCATTGTATCAGAGCAAAGCAGCCAAATGCCCACTTAGTTTAATGACACATAAACAAACGCGCAGCCTCACATGCACAAAGAAGGGAGCGGAGAGGGAGAATGTCCATTCTCTAGCGATCGATCAGGGGAATTGGCAGCGGCCTGTTGTGCTGCTTCACTGGGGGTCCTGATTTCACAGCCAGCCTCCGTCACTACTGCGTCAGCACTGATGAGCTCAGCGTTACCGGTAGGGGAGGGAGGGAGGGAGGATGGGTGAGACAGCGAGAGAGAGAGAGGGAGAGAGAGCGAGAGAGAGGGGGAGAAGAAACGGGGTGTTGCCGCCTCTGAGACACAATCACGCATCACACAGAAGCAGCAGCAGCAGAAGCAGCAGCAGGAGAACATTACCTCCATCCATCCATCTCTCTGGGAAAACAAAGCTGTTCTTTCTCTTTTTTTTTGTTGCTTGTTGGTAAATTATTGAAGAAGCTGTTTTCTATTATTCAATCAAAGCGGACACAGAGGGCGACTATTACCGAGAGCTGGGTGTGGAGGACCGTTTCAGCACCTCGGACAGAGACCATGGCTCCAATGGTGGAAGAAGGGGCTCAGCTCGGTGAGTCCCAAAAAAACAAACTGATGATAATTTTAAAAAAAACTCTCATGTGTTTTATTTAATGTTAAAAGCACAGAACAATGCGTGACAACGGTTGCTAGCGTCGACTCCAAAAGGCACGTGACTCATCTGAAAAGTGTTAGCAATTTAGCTAATATTAGCTCTTTTTTTTTCTTTTAAAACTTCAATATTCAGCCTTTTTATCTCAATGTTGGCTACTTATTTCTTTATTTTTGCATGTTTTGTAGTTTATTATTCTGTGAAAAGATAAAGTGACAGCTTTTCCAGCCTCCATTTTGCAGCTATCGCCCAAAAGCGCCTGCTAATTACCACCAAACCAACCGCTAGCTTGGAGGTCAGAACGCTTTTAATCTTCCCAAAGCGAACTTATTTATTTATTTTTAATTATTATTTTAAATTTTACCTGTATTTCACGAGGTGTTACTATGGAACAGGTGAAGCCTGGAAAGCACCTGTTTGTTTTCTGGCTTTCTTGTCGGTTCAGCAGCTCCCTCGCCGCCCTCCCGTTGACACAACCATCTGTCTGTGGCTGAAAATCATTTCACGCAGGACACTAGACTGAAAAATTGATGAGCGGAAAAAAAAGGGAGAAGTGCAAGAGCTGTGGTGTAAAATTGAAATAAGCCCCTCGTATCGCTTACTCACTGATGAGGCTTGAATGAGTGGCTGTCTCCTCAGTATATACAGTTAAAACTCATTTATATGCATCAAAACCTCCCCAGCAATAAAGAAACAACAGGAAACAGCTGCTATATATGAGCCGAAAAGATCACAAGTGGCAGCACACATGTGAAACTGCTGCTAAAATTCATCTTTACCATTTAATTGTGAGGAAATTAAGTTCAAAGGGTGTTTATTGTGTTCTTGGGGACCCCATCAAGGCTATTAGAGGAGGAAAGTGTGAATAAATGATGCAGCTTAATGATCTAATGCGTGTGAGCTTTGACCAGATGAAACAGATAAATCAAAAACATCAGCATGTGAATGCCTGGCCACCACCACCACCCCCTTCTCTCTTTGTACGGGTTAACCGGAGTGCTTTTCCGCTGGGTTGTGCTCTTAACTGCAGGAAATGGTCTGCATTTCCTCCATTGAGATAAACCTATTAAATCTGGTTGCATGACAAGGCAGCTTGATTGCTGTTGAGTCAAGGACTGAAGCAAATATTCCTGTAATATGTCTCCACCGCGATACCATCGGAGACCGCTGAGGGGAATTATGTTCTTAAGAGTACTACTGCCGCTGAAATTGAGAAAATTTGATCAAAAAGTGGTGACCATTTCCCTCGCTGTGCTTGAGCAAACCTTCCCCTGCTGTAGGAGGAATATAAATGAGTATAAAACAAGGTTTAGCACAAATTTCTGCTGATATCCCAAAGAACCACTCCTCCTATACAACCCAAGGAATACAATTGTTTGGACAAAACAAATGTAATAAAATCTATACAAGTCTGCTACGTGTTGCCTTGGTGTTTACATTACAGCTCTGCATATTATTACCTAGTGGTGATTATGATCCTCATAATCCTTGTGATCATATTGATTGTTTGCGATAGAAGATCTGAGTTGAGTCATTTCCTGAAACCGGACGTCAAGAAATCCACCACTACAAAAGGCGTTTTTTCCCAGCAGCTCATTACCAGCTGTTTCCTGTTCCTATAATGTAGCCATGTTTGGAATATGAACACAGCAATGATGCTGCTTGATGAGGGTTGAACAGACTGCGATGTTTTCATGTCTATCTGAGTCAAGATTGCAGCCTGCGTCAGTCAGAGGCACAAAATGGATTCAGTTGTCCGAGAACAATAAAATTTGCTGAAGTTATCCAAGCTGAACAATTGTTATGTGGGTGATTGTTTTACAGTTGCTTGTTTCACAGTGTGTGTTTTGAAGGTGTTGTCACATCGCTTTAATTATTTCCTCCCCCCACTCCCCCCTCCCTCTCTCTCTCTCCACCCTTTTGCTCCTTCTCCACAGTGGCAGTGCCAGTGGGTGTTGCTGTGGTGAGTGTCTTCGGCCTTGTCTTCACTGTGTCAGCCTTTGCATGGATCTGTTGCCAGCGTAAAAACACCAAATCCCAGAAGACACCTCCCTACAAGTTTGTGCACATGCTCAAAGGGGTTGACATCTACCCAGAGAGCCTCAGTGGCAAGAAGAAGTTCGCTGCACCTGCCAGCACAACGGCTAACGACACCAGTAAAACTGATGTCAATGGAAACTGCCACACTTCGTCACCCATGAGTCCGTCTGGCACCGGTAAACCGGCGTCAAGTCCAAATGGTACCAGACCAGCTCTACATCTGGATCTGGAAAAGCGGGATCTGAATGGCAACTTCACCACCAAACCATTTCATCACCACCACCAGAAGGTGCGGAGCTCCCCAGACCTGGAGCTGCCCTCTCCCCACGCAGGGTTCACCCAACCTGGTGTGATGGACCGCCGTGATCTCCCTTCACCATCCAGCACCCTCTCCAGCCAGGCACCCACCCCGGCCGTGGACAGGCCCCAGGGAGAGGAGAAGGAGGGTGGGCTGGGGACCCTCCACTTCTCCCTGGAATACCAGCCAGAGAGGAAGGCGTTCATTGTCCATATCAAGGTACCCTATGTGTCCAAGCTGCTGTTTAAGTGTGTGTGTATGTATTTACAGTCTGTTTTTTTTAATAGAAATTTCTCAAAGTCATAACTGCTTGATTGATTTGACTTTTTGTTCCAGGAAGCACATGGTCTGACCCCAACTGATGAGCAGTCATTGACCTCTGACCCCTACATCAAGCTGACCCTGCTGCCGGAGAAGAAGCACCGCGTGAAGACTAGAGTCCTGCGGAAGACTTTAGACCCCGCCTTTGACGAGACCTTCAGCTTCTACGGGATTCCCCTGGCCCGAGTGTCAGAGTTGGCCCTCCACTTCATGGTTCTGAGCTTCGATAGGTTCTCTCGCGATGAGGTCATCGGAGAGACCTTGGTACCCTTGTCTGGAATCGACTTGACAGAGGGCCGTGTCCTAATGAGCCGAGAGATCATCAAGAGGAATGTCAAGGTAAGATCTGGAGCGAATGTTTGAACCCTGTCGTGCTTGATTGAAATATAAATCTACACATGCATGATATGACTCATCATCTTTCTTGTAACATCAGTGCTCGCATCACTAGACACTAAAAGCACTGCAGCAGAGTAGTGTAGTCACATGTAGCTCACTAAAACTAAAGTGCTTCCCCTATTACCATACTAATCAGTACACGATCATTCTGAAAGTCTGAGATTTACTAAAATATAATATGCTAATCATGGGGTTTAATCTAGATCATCTAAATGCAAATGCGTCCCATTATGTTTCTCGAAGTCTTTCATAATAAAAAGTATTCATTTTGCTCTAATTACAAGATCTGTATCTTAACTAAATGTTTTCAATTTGAATGTAATAGGAAAATTATACAAACACTTTGGAGGAATTCACTTTCATTGTATGTGGCTCCAGTTTTGGTTAGAAGAGAGTTGGTGTTAAACGAAGCCAGTGGAGAAAGCAGATAGGCAGTGTATCCCTCTGTGGAGCCTGAGACAAGATCTGTTTCAACATTATGGATTTGCAAGCCGATACTGAGGTCTGAGGGTTGTGCTTGAGTGGACTGCTGTGAGTTGGGATAAGGAAAAGCCTTTGGTGTTTCTTTTTTTTATTAATTTAATCAGTTTTTGGTTTAGTTTGTTATTCTCCTTTATTAAGTTCACCCAGATCTGCTTTAGCTGATTTTCCTGGTGTCATTTTATGTAATCAATGCATTTAAGAGGCGGAACTGCAAATTATGTTTGTTTTATGTTTATTTTAGTGGAGATTTTTATATCCAAACAGCATCCGATAATTAAATCAGCAATTCAAGGATGGCCTATTTGAAATGGACTAATGGACTATCATGTGAGCATTTTTTACATTCCCAGCAGTGTATTAAATAGATGGAGGGATATCCACACCACACCATTATGGATCTGTGGATAGATGTTCAATAGACTGTTGCTCCAGTTCCTGGCATTTGTGAGGATCATACACGTGTAGCTTAGTATGTTTTTCCTTCTTAAAGGAATGTTGTATTCTGGCGAAACATGAGCAGCTGTTGAGAAGTGGGTTGTGCTGTAGCTCTGTGACAACTGTGAAATGAACAAACAGTGTGTATACAATATGTCTCTATTTCCTGTTAATGTTCCTGAACTGTGGCTCCTGGTTTTGCTAAACTATTGGAAATGTAAGATGATGTCTACAACTTTTTCACTGGTCTGTGGTCTCGTATACAGCACCACTCCATAGACTGGTACTAAATGCTTTGGCCATACATCAGATTGCAGGTGGAACGTGAGATGTTATCAGCGTAGTTATAGATTTGTGGGCTGATATTGTACTCTGCAGAGCTCCTCTAAAATGGAAGCTCTGTGTCTACAAGGTGGGAGTGTTCACGCACATTTCCCGGGAGGAATATGAGCTTTCAGTAATGCCTTTAATGATCCCTGATACGATAGGCAGTCGCACTCCAGAGAAATACTGGGAAAAAAAAAGGGAGTCGAATTCTGAGAAGTGTGCAAGGTTCATTTCCTCTCCACTGAGCTCTCTCCATATTTATATCATCAAGAGGCTCATATTTCTTTAACTCTCTTCTGCTCTCCTCATGCTGAGATTATCCACATTTTATTCAATTCCATTTCTCATTTGGGTTTATTTGCTGTTTATCAGCTGGAGTCTCCAGTTGATTTCTTTATCCTGAGAAACATTTTATATGCAAATAAAAGTGCAAAGAGCCCGGCTTTGATGGATTGACAACATGGTTTTACACAGCGCAGGGGGACAGCGAACAAATAGAATAGTATATTCAGTATTACATCTAGTATTCAGTACTTCCGTGTAGTTGTGTATAAAATATGCAAAGAAGCTTGTTTTAATCATTTTCAGCTTAGTTCTCTCAATATGAGCTGTCTGAGTTGCTCAGTCTGATACGATGCAGCCCTTTGCTGACAGGGTGGTGGCTCTCTTTGTCCGAGTGGCATAGATTTTGTCTCGCTGCTTTGTTTGGGTCTGTATGTGTGTAAGAGCACCGCAGTTCATGGAATCAATACAGTGTGTAGTAAGCAGCACAGCCATCTCCCTGTAATAAAAAATAATAGGCAATAGCTTTTGTGCAGTCTCTTAGTCTCCCCAGAGGAACAATATAGAAACCCATTGGCAGCACACTCACATCTGTATTTTGAGACCTGAATATCAGGTCAGGGCTTAGAAGTTGTCGGTGTGCTACTTCTCATTTCCATGGCAACCATGAGCGGAGGCGTGAGATCGTGTTAGGTGTGATCACACCATCCCAGGCGCCAGCTCTCTTGGGTGTGGACGCAGACATAGATGTGTACGGGCATCGCAAATCGTGGTACAGTAACAAAGTGAAGGCTCGAGAAGATTGGGGAGCTTCTCGATGACACATTATGTGCTGGTTAAGACATGAGAACACACCATGTCAGCAGGTGATGATTATTCAGCTAACGGGCATTCACTTGTCAGGACTGAGACCATTTGCAGCACAAGCAGCAGCAGCAGGTTTCCTCACAGCACTTATGGGCCAATTGTTTGTTAAATTATTCATCATTATATGGACTTTCTAACTGCCACACCCTAATATGTGTTAGTGAATATAAATGTATGCCCTGAATATGTGTACACGTTCTTTTGTTAACTGTGCCGACTAAAACTTATTTGCTCAACAGCATATTAACAATATGTTCACAACTGAGGTTTTTTTAATTTTATTTTTTTTTTACCCATAGCCTTCATGGCAATAAACGGTGTCAGGATGCTTTGTAAGCTGATACACCAAGTATCTTCTTCTCTGTCTGCTTTGACAACTGCCATTTATTTCTGCATTCCACCAAACCTCACCAGTTTGCCATCTCTCCACAGAAGTCCTCAGGCCGAGGTGAGCTGCTGCTCTCCCTGTGCTACCAGTCCACCACCAACACTCTCACCGTGGTCGTTCTCAAAGCTCGCCACCTGCCCAAGACCGAAAACAATGGACCCACAGGTACAGAGCCTTTCAACCGAACCTTATTGCAGACATAAATGCATGTGTGCATGAACTGTCTTCCACATAACCGTAAACAGATGAGACCAAAAAATCAGTTGCTCTTCCTGCCACACAGCCCAGACTACTTTAGATGCTACGATTGTTGCCCTAATGACAGCGCCACCGCACCAAAGTAATCTGATCAGGATGTGATAGAGAGCACTTTAGTGACAAGCACACGCACACATGCACACACAGAGTGTTTACACAGCCAGCCGCTTTTATCCTCATCACTAACATCCATCATTTCCACTCTATCGATCGCTGTATCGATCTGGTTTAGAAATAATATGCCACTCTGCAACCGCTGCAGGGATGGATATTCGCAGTAGCTTTTCTTTCTTCTTCCTTCATTTTTTTCATCTGCTCTTGCCTTTTTTTTTCTCTAGATCCATACGTCAAGGTGAACATGTATCATGGAAAGAAGCGCGTCTGCAAGAAGAAGACCCACGTGAAGAAGTCCTCCCCCAACCCGGTCTTTAATGAGCTCTTTGTCTTTGATCTGCCCTCCGAAGAGGGCCTGAGGGACACCAGCGTGGAGTTGCTGCTGATGGACTCAGACACAGGCAACTCACGCTGCCCCAACACCGTCATTGGGCGCCTGGTGCTGGGCACGTCGGCGGCCGGCACCCCCGGTGAGCACTGGAGGGAGATATGCGACCACCCGCGTCGCCAGATCGCAAAGTGGCACGCCATGTCAGAGGATTAGGAAGCTGGGGGTGTTGGTGGATTCTGTCATCCGTATCCGATCTGGTCCAACCAGGAGGGGGATGGAATGAGGATGGGCGGGATCTGATGTCCTGCTTGCCGGTACCCATTGGACTTTCAGCGAGGGTGGGTGGGGAAAAAAGGGGGGAGGGGACTTCGATGTTGTGGGGAGGATCATTTCAAGTGATGTCATCATTCAAATCAATCATTCAATCACTTATCTTTGAAGTTATTGGGGTTCAGTTGGAGGGCGGGGCATGAGAAAATGGGAACCCCATAGCTTTAAACGATCCCAAAGACTGTCACCGCAAATCACCTGGTAACATGCAACGTCATCTCCATGGCAACAACCAGTCGTCACTGTAACCGTGTGCAGTGCAGAATGTCTTAAATGTCGCTATTACTCTTCTTCTTTTCTTCCTCTGCTCCTTCTTCTTCTTCTTCTCTTTCTTCAGCTCTTCCTCCTATAAATAGTAACCTATAGTCCATCGTACAAAATCCAGAATGAACCACATCTGACAATGCTGTAAAAAATGTGGATTATTAAAGTTTATTTTATAATGACAATGTTTTCATCATAAAGATGTAGATTGTTTTTATTTCTGTTCTGTTGATTTGTACCCTTCTGGTTGATTTGTTGAACATGTTTTGTAAGTATAAGTGGTATTTCATATATCATTACTTAAGTACAAGGAAGCCTAAATTAGGTGGTTTGAGAATAGACTGGAACAGATTGAGTGCATTGGGGACAGTAACTGTGGATGCATTTATGTGTGTGTGTGTGTGTGTGCGAGAGTGTGTGTGTCTTTCAAAAAGAGTGTGCTGACACAACTGTGTGAATGTGTGTGTGTGTGTGTGTTAGCTCTAAAGAGATGCGAGCCACATAATGTTTACTGTAGGTGTTTTGTCCCCCTTACTGTGAGCACAAAGACAGCTGAAATGTAAATGTATGTACCTTACTATAAAATATGGCAAGTTCTGAGAAAAAAATAAGAGTTTGTACTTTTATTTCACGTCTCCTTGTGGTGTTAGGTGTGTGTGTATGTGTGTGTGTATTCAAGCATACATTAATACCAACAGGAAAAGACTTTTGTTCTTTGAAGGTTGAAGCTTAATGCATAAGGCAAAGCTTTAGTCCCCCAATACTGTCACATCCAACGGCTCCGCTCTATACAAAAACACATTCAGGGCTGTTCTAAGGTGATAATACAAACCATAATACTCCATCGCATAGTCTGTGCACAGATGTGTGTTTTCACCCCAGAGGGATGACATCATCGGGCTTCTCTCCAAGTCTGATGATGCAATAACTGCTGAGTGGCTAAGTGCTCCGGGATGAAGTCATCGTGTCTGAATTTAATATCGGCTAAGTGGTTTCAGCAAGAGGACGGCTGCCTCAGCATGCTTACTCCCCCCCCTTTGTTCTTTGTTTCTTCCTTTCTTGCTCTCATAAAAACACATTTACAAACGTTAAATATCACCTTTTATAGCCTCTCTGTATTCTTCTCTCCCAAGCCTCTAGTCTTACACTGAGTTACATCAGGTTGTGGATCGTGGAGGGAGCAGCAGGATGTTCTGTCACTCTGTACTTCCTCAGTGGTTCTGACCTGTCAGGTCACTCTCTGAGGCTGCTTTCTATTTTAAACCTCCGCTGTCGTTCTTTGAAGCAATAAACCAGATCTGCGTAAGATGCTGCGTCCCTCCAATCCTGCCTGTTCTCCCCTCTTCTAGCTAACCGGGTACGATTGCGGCATTTACTGTATCTGATGCTGTTATATTAAGACTTACTGCTCTGAAAAGGTTCATTGTCCTGTTCAAGGACGCTGTGATGACTGTACCAGAACTTTATAATCAGCAGAATGGAACGTCAACCATATTTATTCTTTTTCTAATTTAGGTTTATGAATAGAAGAATTTAAATTAAAAAAGAAAAAGTCTAGCCCATCTTGGTTTTAATTAAAAGTTAATGGGCCCTTAAAAATTTCAATCTTAACATGTGATTTTAAGTGTAACGCATTATTAAAGCAAAAAAAAAAAAAAAAAACGACAACCAACTTCAAATGATGAGTTCAGCTGACTAAATCTTCAATGGATTTTTTTAACTTCAGTCATGAAATTATTTGGAAACTACCTCCTAATTCTCCAGAAATCCTTTTATCATGTATGAGAAAGGTCATATGGGGCAGTTATGTATGTTTCACAAAGCGCAGAGAAGTTGTGATCTTCTCTCTGATCAGAACAGATCAGTGTAAATCAGGGTGAACATAGGCATATGTCAGGCATGTCATTTACAGAGATCATATTGAGAAACATTGTTCTCGGGTTTATTGTCACTAAATCACAAGGAAAAAACTTGCAAACGGGAATTTCAGGTAGCTACAGCACACGAAGATTTGAGTTACTTCAACCTGGAGTGTAGACTTTAGAGTTTTCTCAAGTTTTCTGAATTAACCAGTGAGTTGAACCTTGAGGGCCAAACTCAAGCAATCAATAATATATGCCATTGCCAAACCAAGCAAATACTGTGCTATGTATTTATTTAAAGCTGCCAATCAATATTTTTATTTCAACTAAGAATTGAAGGACTTGGCAAAAAATACTGAGTGAACTGATCAGCTTTGTACCAAACACAGTTGGAAACTCGCTGATGAAGATCGTTTATTAACTAACAAGCAACACATTTCCCTCAGCGGCTGGTGCAGACCAAAACTGAGATAAAAGCCATGTGAATACTTGAGTTTCAGGAACCTGAGGGGCGGCTGTGGCTCAGGTGGTACAGCCGGTTGTTCACTAATTGCACCGATCTGCCAGATTCCTGTTGGCTAAGACACAGATCACACTCCATTAGAAACAGTCTTTAAAAGCTAGTGTTGCTCCACGTCTGCTGGATGTGGCAACTGTTTGCTAATGATTGTAATTATACGTGAAGCCTGTGTTTTGGGTTTGTGTTTACAGTTATTGAAGTCGTACGGTTCCCCATTCATAGCTGCACTCTGGAAAACATTTTTTGTAGGCAAGTTTGTTGAGCTGTGCAGACATATTGATTGGCTTTGCTGTCTTGTAAACAACTTATCCAGACTATTTGTCCAAACATGCCCTAAATTCCATTTCTATGCCTCCCGTTGTCTGTCTGTATTTTTTACGAATCCTATGTAATTATCATTGTGTACCCATTTGATGTTGACAGAAATACGCAGCGTAACATAATAAAAGGCTGAAGGTTGAAATGTTTGTTTGTTTGAGGGAAGAAACAAATAATGGCTGAACCAATAAAAAACACAATGATAATGTCCCCCCAAACAAAAAAATTGAACATAATAACAGTCAGGTGGAGAGACTTTTATAAAGGTCTTCTGTTGAAAGCAAATGTCAGGCCAAACAATGGCTGTTTTGGTCTATTCACTGATTGAAGAGCCAGACAGACAGAACAAGGGCACCTGCCTCCTCAGCCTCTCTGCATCAGCTGCTCGAGGATGAACAGCATATATTAGAGCTTATATATGAGCGCGCGAACGTCTGCGTCCATCGACCCAGAAGAGCAGTTAGCGGCGAGTCCCTCAGGATCTAATCAAAGAGCGCCCTGAGTGCCGCAGAAGACCCCTGTTCTTCTCAATGCAGCCCTCGGCGATAGTGTGGACAGACATGCTCTGACACACATGCCCTCATGTACATCAGTATGTAAGCCATCTAGATCTGCGCCAGTAAGGTCAAGTCAATCTGATCCGCAGAGACGGGCCCAGAAATCCAATCCCTGACAGCGGAGCGTGCGTTATCTGCCCGGAAAGCAGTGAGAGTACGCGCGTCCATGTGAATGTGCTCCAGAGAGAGATTTGTTCTAATAAGAGAACGTCTGGGAGAGCACACGAACCCAATTAGATATCTCTGTTCTTATTAATGCCCCTCATCACCACGGTTGAGCAGCCTTCCCTCTCACTATAAATCTTCTTGCTTTTTCTTCTCTGCTACACGCTCATGGTTCTAGTGATAAAAAAGAGTGTTTATTTCCAGAAGAAAACTGCAGTGGGATAGATTTTTTTTTTCTTTTTCGGTGAATTAGAGGCTGTGCAGAGGAATTCAAAGAGAAGCTGAACTAGCTTTGTAAACAAAACTCCATCCGACATTCTTTCTTTTTCTTTTTTCTTTTTTTTTTTTAACTACTAATAAGTTTCAGACCAATTGGCCACATTGGATTGCACTAATAACATCAGTAATATGAATGTCTCAGCTTGTAAAGGCTTTAGTAATGAGCAAACAGCAGCCAGGAAACATTTGTAACCCTGTTCGGTAAATAGAAGTTGCTGTAATTAGGAAGTCAAGTCAATAGAGCCAAATATCACCAATTACCCTCAAGGGACTTTTCAATCGGTCTGTCCTTAGACACTCAGAGACTCTTTAGCATCGTGAGCTGCTACAAAGTCGTCAAAAGTAACAAGGCCTGGTGACGTAAATGTGGAGAAATAGGTATTCTGACATCCCTGTATTTGAGAAAGAGTAGGAAATAGGCAGCTAATAAACATTATCATTTAGCCTGATGCTAGTTGTACAACGTTTCATAATGTTCAGGGATGCTGTGTTGTATTTTTTTCTTTATTTATTTGGACGGGACAGTGCATATTAATGAACGTACAATTTAGCACAAGGCTAATTTCCATCCGTACTCCCACACATAAAGGAAAAAACACACAGAGATATGGACGTACAAAATTTAAAAATAAATAAGTAAAATAAAGACAATGATGACAAGATTAATTAAGGGTGAGTTATACCTACCTGAAAGTGCTATTGTATCAGTGAAGTGCTTTTGAGGCACAGCCTGTCATAAAGTACATGTAGTTAAAGTGCCTAATTTTAAAGTGCCTGATTTTAAAGTGCCTGATTTTCTCAGTGTTCACTCGTTTGACTGTTAATCAGCCACGTCTTACACTGTCTCTTAAAACTGACAGAGCTTATTTGTGAGATGTGACTTAAAGTCCCTCTCTGGTTGTTGATTTAAAGCCTAAAAACTCATCTCAGTGTGTCAAAATGACACATTTCAAGGTTTTTATACTTTAATCACTTTTTGCCTTTAAATGCTTCAGATGTAACTCCAAACAATTGCTTCCTCTAGAATGTGCACATCTATGAAGTCTGTGCCTTAATCTCCATTCACCCCTCTGCCACTCGCTGCAGCTCAAGCACACCAGCTCACCTATGACTCACCTATGTTCAAACGCTATAAAACCACTCTACAGAGCACAATGATAAGTTGTGATATTGGAGTGATTCAGCCATATATGATCAAACTGTGAACACATTCAGAAGAAGAATATCACATCTGGTTCACATTGTAATTCACGGTTAATTTATTTCCTGTTTTATTTTGGTATTTCCTGTTGTGTGTTTGTACCCACCGTCTGTCTCAGGTGTCTTTACACTCCTTTGCTTTCCTGCCTGTGTGATTACCTGCCCCGCCCTAATGTGCTCCACCTGTGTGTGGTCGTCTTCCTGCCTCAGTGAGTATGTGCTTGTGCCAGCTTACCGGCCCTTTTTCTCCGTGTGATCTTCCCTGTGTTACATGTGTGTCCGTTTGTAAGCCTTTTGTGTTTGCTTTCCGTCATTCTACGCTTTTGTTGTCCTTTGGAATTTTGATTTACTTTTGCCTGCTATTCGTGCTTTGGTTTTATTGCTGTTTGCTCATTTGGAATCAGCTCCGGACTGAAGTTCACTTTGTGTTCATTTTCACATCTGTAGTTAGTGTCTGCATTTTGGCTCCTTTATTCAAAGTCATCTGATAGAATAATGGTGCAGAAAGCTCCACCCTGCAAGTTAACAGCATTCATTGCGTATGAAACCCTGTCTGAATTTTGTTTATGACAGTCAATGGTATACTGCTTTTTAAGGTGGAAATGCTCAACCGTGTCGCTGAATGTTTCACTCATGATGTGTCTTCCAGCGTCTAAGACCATCACATAGACATGTTAACAAGATAAAACACTCAATGGACACCGCAGGGGTCTTTAAAATCCTCTCATTCATTACCAAACAGTGTCAGATCAGAATGCTTTTCATGATTTCTCTTACTTTGACCAAAACCAGACTTGGAGTTTGAAGTACTAAGTATGCATGATGCTTCTGAGGCACACTTGGAAAAAGATTAATCTTCAGAGGGAACAGACGGAATGAGGAGAGGAAAGTTTTCAAAGTGAGACTGCAGGAGTGGTGGAGGAAGTAGATGGATGGCCTGAGGAAGCGAGACAAGAGTCAGACGGTCTGACTGGTACAGCGGGAGGTCGAGATATGAGGTTGAGAAGTGAGAGAGGGAACAGAAATGAGCATATCATTATCATTTGGGACACAGTGAGAGGAGCTTGTGAGTAGCTGATGTGTGTGGGTTTGCAGACAGCCGCCTGGGTGTGTTTGAGGGTCATTTGTTGACAATGAAAAGACGGCAAAGAGGTGGAATGAAGAGGCTGAAACAATGGATGACTGAGAACTGAAGCCGATGACTGCAGTGGGAAACAAGAGAACTATTCAATGATTTCAACTCGTGAAGGACAGAATGCTGTTCAGTCAAAAAGCCTTGTGCAGGCAAGTGATGAAAGTTAGAACTCGAAAAGAACTGACAATTAAAATATGAGAACAGTCGAAAGTAATCAACCATGCATTTTATAATTGATTGATCATGTGTTTATAAATGTATGTGAGGAGGTTTTTGAAGCTTGATTAATGAAAAACTAACCAAAACATGTATCCTTCTCAAATATTTTAAGTTTATTTAAGCCACAAGGGGAATAATTCTGTGTTAAACTTTGCATTTATGACGTCAATGCAATCTTCAAGCAAAAAACTATCATGATGTGCTTAAACACATATCTTTACTCTATATAATTTCTAACAAGAAACTATTGTATTTCCCACCTTTTTTTTTTTTCTTTTGGTCTTTCATGGTTCCATAAAGAATCTTAGTTACACAAGATGCCATTTTGTGTGTTTGCAGTGTTTTCCACGTACACTAGTTCACATCAACCATTTAATTTCATGCAACACCTCACTTCAAGGCCGCTCTATTGTGATGACATCAGAGGAGTCAGCGGAGAGAGGATCTTATTTATGTAAGCCGTTATCAGTCAGTAAGTTACCTGAGATGCACTGCAGCAGACAGACGGCGAGGGAGAGCGAGGCCAGACGAGCTGGAAACGGCAAAGAAAGCGAGTTAAGAAAGAACAAGAGAGATTAAGCAGGAGGAGAAATGTGTGTGGTGACAAAACTTCAAAGCAACAAATGAATTATTAATAGAGATAAAATTCTTAGACTTCACAGTGGAAAGCGCTTGCTGCTCTTTTGAAGCTAATCATCGCTGTGCCTTGATCAAGCCTTAATCCGGGGAATGATAATCCCTCTGTGTAACACACACTTGGAGATTCAGACTTTGCAGGTGTTTTGCGGGGGAACCTGACGAAGTAGCGTGTGGAGTTTAAAGCAGATCAGATGAACGGGGGCCCTTTTTGTGATCTTTATGACGTCCTCAGCCTGTTCTGGCAGCAGGCACACCGCTACTTCAGTGTTATTTACGAGGCTATCGATTTAGCCTTTGCTCACGTCACATCTGATGCCACCACTTCCCACTCACAGGATATCCCTAAATTCCTGGTGGGGATCATCGATGATGGCATTATGACATCAATACCTTCCTGGCTTAAGGTCATAAGTATGACCTTTCTCTTTTGTTGGGTTCATTTTCACGCTCCCTCAGATGATATGCAAAGTTCTGAAAGCTCTGCAGGTCTCTGGTCTTGATTGTCCACAGCTTCTGTTGTGCCCCCAAAAGATCCTGGTGACATGTTCGGGACCGTCTGGTGTTTCAGAGGTCTTTAGCATTAACACCCCCTAAAGGACAAGTAGAAGGAAGGGAGGTAGGTAGGCATGCATGTGTGTAGGAGTGGAATCCAGATTCATGCCTTGATAATTGGATTCCCTGCAGCTGACTTTGTTTCAGTGAGCTGTTGATGTTGTCTGTGGGATATCGGTGGATTGCCACCTTGGTCATAACAAGTAAAAGGTGGATCTATCTGTAGTCCTACCCAAAAACACACCCTGCTTTATTGTCTGTGTTACTCCAAATGGCGCCATAATTTACTAAATAAACACTGTTTTGTATTCGAAAGGTCCTGAAACTAGTGATTGAGACCATAAACTCAGTAGGAACATCGTTACAGAGACAAGAGATCAAGTGAGTAGCAGGCTCATGTTCTCATTGACTTCTATACAATCAGATGCCTTTTTGTGACCACAGGAGTCGCCCCCTGCTGGCCATTACAAAGACTGCAGGTTAAAGTTGGTTTCACTTTCAGACCAGAGGCAGCCAATGCCCAGTGACGATTCAGCCATCCATACAGCGAGGCTTGAATCTTCTGCTGAGGGATCACTTTGTAGTGGTGTGAATGAAGATACAGAAGAATCACATCAGTGTCAGTCAACAGTGAATCTCATGTTTTATCAGAAAACAACACCAGGCCTCCAAAACCAACACAAAGTATGATTTGTTAGATTTGTGATATTTGGACACACTTTGGGTGTCTCCATGTGATTCCCATCATCACACTATTTTCTTACATTTATTATCTTTATGTGGGGCAGCTTACATCTGTGACGAATCACTGTGCCAACTGTACATCATGTTTATCTTTTTTAGTTTAACAGCGCTATTTGTTCCATTTGCATCACATTAAAAAGTGCAGGAATTCACAAAACGTTTTTATGTTTTCTTTTTTTAGTCTGTGATGCTAATATTGACACTAAAACGCTGCCTCCAGATTTAACACGGAAGTCCATGATATTCATAACTGTGACAACATCATTTATGATGCATGACCTTTAAGCTTGTAGTCTTTGAGTCAATAACATCTTGATTGCTCTTCCCTAAACATCGCTGCAATTCAGGCACTTATAGACCCACTCTTGAACACCGGTTATTACAATTTTCTTGCAGACTGTTCCAGAACATTCATCTTTTCCATAAGCCTTTCTAAAGCCTGCCCTTTCTCTTATCTTCATGTGGGTCTTCACGCCGCATATCTGTGTTCTATGGATTTTCCAAAAGCCTTTCTCTTCACAAATCTCCAAAACTTCCAATTGACCTCTCTGCAGGAGTCACTGAAGGCAAATTGTAGTCGTGGTAATGGTGTGTCAGTCTGTTAAATCTGTTTACATCGGTAATAAAGATTAACTTTAAATGTTTATCTCCCTGCTCAGCTTCATCCAGGGCAAGATTCAATACAGTCTGAGTCATGGCCATTATTATCTTGTCCTCCACAGGCATCATAATCTTTCAGTGTGCTCCTCTCGAAAACCATCTCTCAGTCTGCCTGTGTGGAGAAATCTGTCCCCAGTGCACCGTGGGATGGAGGGGATGAGTCATCGTGCAAATGACCTTCACTCATGCAGACAATTAAACAATTTTCACTGAGACCTTTACGTATGTTCTCCGTGCGCTGGATGCTCACCTCATGCACAAACATATTACTATTGTTGTGCATTTAACCATCAGCTGCTGTGAAGTGACATGAAAATGAACCGCCACAGTCCTGATGTTTACACCACAACACACATAAACACACAGGCTGTAATTTTAATGGAGATTGGAGGCTGGCTATTAGTCAGGCTGCGAGAGCACAGAGAAGTAGATTAGTTTGGGGTTGATGCCATTAAAGGGGAAAAGGCTGATAATCGTTAATACATGCAAATGCTAACTTTTGTGGTGTCGAAGTAGCTGCTCGAGAGATGAGAACAGAACATGTGGCAAACAGAACACCACTCCTCATTAAAAGGTTAGTTTGAGTTTTTCTTTTTTGTTTCTCAACATTTAATTAGTCTGTGTGATGACCCATGAAGGCAACTGCTTCATTTTAATGTACCGTTAATGAGATAGGCAGCCCCTGTTTTGTGGAAGGCAGAACATCTGCAGGTTTGTAGCTCAGGCAGTAAACAGCCCTGCAATGAGGAATTAATCAACTTCTTTTGTGTTTGGTAGGAATGGAAATCTACAGATTCTGTATACCTGCAGAAATAACAGTCTGAAAAAAAAAACACTAAAAGCAAACAGGTTAATTCTTAATGGAGCATAGCTGTGTCTAGTTTGGGCATCATTAACTCATTAGGACTCATCCTAAGGGACCGTGGATATTTTGTTTTGGACACCTGAATGAACCAATGGACCAATCAAACAAATGGCAGAATCCTAAGTTTTTCAATTATTAACTTCTCATAAAAGTTTACCAGCGCAGGGTTTATCTGTAACTTTAATATTCAATCATTATATCTCTTTTCTCATTGTTTCTTCTTTTTTTGTTGTTATTTTTCATTTTTAGACATTTTTGTCTGTCTGGAAATGTCCACACCGTCAGGTTTTCTGTGTTATTGCAAACGTGTCTGGATGAGCTGCAGCCACTCGATTCGCCTCCTTTATTGAGCAGCTGATGTTTAATGATCAGGAGCACAATGCGCCACCCTTCGATAAAAGTGGGACAACTGATGTAAACAAGAAGTATAATGCTGCCATAAATTCAGTCTTGAGACGTTTTGTTCGGTTTACATTTGTCTACATTTTGGCAAACTGGCCCTATTAGACGTGCGTTGACGTGTGATGTGGAACACAACTTGAAACTGTAATTAATCTTAATGGAACTTTGAAACTGCAAAAACTGCCTTTTGTCTGTGAATGAGATTAATCACATTGAGAAACGTTTCAACGCTGTACTTTTAGTTATTTTTATGGTTACATACAGGATTTGGAATTAAGTTTTCGTTCTTCTGAAGCAGATAAATCAAGTCAGTTAGAAGTGACATATTATGTACATTTAGAGGTTGATAATTTCATTTTCGGGGTTGACTATAATGCGTTCACTAGCTTGTCCAGAACACACATTATTGTTCTCATGCTGTAAAATGCTGCAGCACCTTTTTTGCCCTTAGTTGGAAATCGTCCTTTTAGCTCCTGTCTCTTTAAGGCCCACCTCTCACAGACCTATGTCTGCTCTGATTGGTCAGCTGGTCTGACTAAAATGAGGAAAGGTCGCCTATGTACTGCGACCGATGTGGCTCCAGCAGAAGAAGCTCGGGAAGAGTGTGATTAAGCTGCTCAGGCACTGTGCAAATGTGTTACATGATGATGTAAATAAGCAACGTTAGAAAAGCCTGGACCTAAATGAAGAGTTTCAGGGGAGTAAGGAACACTGTTTTCTGTTGGAGAGAAATTTGCACATCTTCTACATGCACAAAGGAGTGGCTATATGACAGACTAAAGTGAAGAGAAAAACCCCAAAAGTGTAATATGGGCTCTTTAAAAGACTAAAAGCGAGTGAAAGCTCAGCCAGACACAATGTGTGTTGCCATGTATCAGAGCTTCACAATACTTGCAGTTGAACATGACGTGTTTAAAGCTCTAATTCCAAACAGAAGCGATAAACTGCAGCACCGTTAACTAATGTGACCTATAGCTCGTCTCCCTTATCGGAAAAATCCAGACACAGTGCTAAAGACTACAGTTAATGAACTGCAATCTCCATCACTCCGACCAATCAAGACCCAACCTGGGGCATCGCAGCCAAAGACTGATCAAGTGAAGGATCCATGTGGGTTGCCATAGCAACAGCATGAAGGCCACAGGTGCCTATGCCTGAGACTGGCAGCAAAGCGAGGCAGACAACAAGATCCTGTTGGGTTTACGAGACACAGCCTATAAAGGTACAACCACCTGGGGGCTGGAGGATGTGAGTCCCAGTGAGTGATTTAAAGACAAACAAAAGGTTAAAAACAGGCCGGCCGATCTCTCGCCTCGACGTTACGTTCGCTGTCATGGCAACAATAGCATCGTAGTCCTTCTGAGGTATGACTGCGGTGGAGAGCAGGGAGAGGATAACGAATGGAGTTCACAGAGCAGGAGGAGGAACGTCAGGCAGGAGGCAGGAGACTGCTGGAGCTGTGAAACAGAGGTGGGAAGGAGAGACTGAGGGGGCGGACAGCTCGGCCAGCCGGAGCAGTCTCGCTCTGTCAGCCTGGCGAGGAGGCAGAGGAAATGGAAGGGAGGCAGCTAGAGATAATGGGCGTGAAGAGAAAGAAGGTTGGCATGACTGCACTGATAGGTGTTTGCTTTCAGTGACAGTTCTCGGTGCTGAAGACCTGTCCCCTGATGTTAGAGAAGGACGGAGGTGCGAAAGAAATTGAAAAATCTATACAGAATGGAAATGTAAGCGTGAAAGGGTTGAACAACTTAACAGTAAGCAGTCTCTTATGTTGACTTTACTACACATTATTTCTCTGCTGTTTGTCTCCAGAGACCACAGCTCAGGAGACAGACAAAGAGACACATGAAAAGCAAGAAGAGGTGAAAAGTCACCACTGCCTCTTTTTCTATTCACAAAGCAAAAGCTCAGAATGGAGTTTCGAGTGTACACACTTTTGATGGATTGACTATGAAAGATGTGACAGTTGCAGCACGGGGCAGTTGCTGGTCTGAAAGCTGTGTCAGCACTCTTGAGGACTGCTTAGCATGAAAATATGCATATTTAAAGATTAGAAATTACTGCAAATGCATTGGTACACGCAGCTGAAAACCACGTTAGAATAGAAACGTGACTGATTTCTCATCTGAGAGTGAACATTAATCACACATGTGCACCAATGAATCACCTCCATATAGTTCAAAGCCATCAAGGAATCACAGAGAAAAAAAGTCTGCAAGGCGTTTGAATGAAGTAGAAAACACTCTGAGGGTTTGTGAGTGTGCAATCCTCAAAACCTGTAACTTCAATGTCTAAATATTTTAACAGTTTTATCTCTGTCTTGATGTAGATTTATATTGATGAGCCATGCACTTTGCAGAATACCAAAATCCTCATATCAGTGCGTCCTACACGACTGAATCATACACGTCTGAGTAATAGCAATTTAAACTGATCGTGTTTACGTAAGTCTGTTATGTAGGACTAGTTGTTAATATCTGTTAATTGCACTCCTGAGACATATTGCCTAGACTCAGCGGGGCGACCAAATGAGTGGTGCTTCTACGGGAGGTGGAATCTGCTAGAAGTGAAAGTTACTCATTAAGAGTTTGTAGCACCTCCACCACTTGTGGTTACCTTACAGGCCTCAAGTGAAGTGGATGGCTTAAGGTTCCCAGTATGGATCCCCTAGTTACACTCCTGAGGCATGCTGTCTAGGCTCTGAAGGATGGACAAGTAAGCAGTGGCATCTTCTGGGTACCCTCTGACCCACAAGACTTGCAGAAGGTTCAGGAGAATCTCAGTGTCTGGGTTCCCTGAGGAGCCCAGGGGCAGTCTTTTTTCTTCATCCAGTCACTGTTTCAAATCTTGAGCTCTTCCTAAAGGGTGTTTGACTGCTTGTTGGAGGACCTGATTCTGACTACAAACCCTCTGCAACCTATTTCGACCAGTTGGACTCTTGCTTTTGAACCCCATTTGTTGTACCTCAGCTTCTTGCACTCATCCAATGCATCCTCCCACTAATATGTAAAGAAGATGGAATGAGGTTGACCAAAGCATAAGGTCTAGTCAAGTCTGCAACTGTCTTCCAATCACCTATCCTCCCTGGTAGTCCAGTGTCTGGTCTTGAGGTTCTGGTTCTGGTTTTACCCTCACCTTCCTGGACAAATACTGTTGCCAGCCAGTGGGATAAAGAAGAGGAAGGGGGTTGATGCTTGTCCAACAACTGTCCACCACTGCTGCAAGACACTGTAGCACTTGGTTATGCTGACAGCAGCCCAGCAGGATGTGTTTTAGTGTTGCTGGAGTTGGCCAGAGGAGGCATGTGTGGTACTCTTGGCTAAGATTTTGGAAGATGGCAGGATGTCACAAGCAGCCCTGATGGCAAAGCTGGCTCTGGATGCCTCCGTCTCCTACAGGTTATTCCAGGATATGTTTTCTCCACTACCTCACATCTAATTTATTTCCTTGGCTGAGCGACGACCTCTGCTCACCCTGCTGCCTCCTACTGCCCACATAACTTCTGTACCACAAGACTAATAATGTTTCCCTAGATGGGATGTCATCATATTTGCAGGATCACCTGAGGTAGCTACACCTAGTTGTCTGCAAATACAGAAAAAAATATTCTTTTAGCAGTTTATATCAAAATCCTGCAGCCCACATCTACAAGACTCTAGGTACCAAGGATAGAAAAACAGATTGCAGTTTTTTCAGTTATATAATAATGTTTTTCGAATATATTTGTTATATAATCATAACAAATGTATTATGTAGGAGAAACAGAAACAAAAGAACTGCCTCATGTTATTTGTATTAGTCTCTGCTAATGTTTGTCATGTGGTGTTTGCCCTGTGTAATCAGCAGATAAACTCAGGTCCAAAAACTGTTGTCACAGCATCCCTTGCTTAACACAAACCAGTGATCCATCAATGTGATGTGCAATAATATTCAGAGGCTCTAAAGGATTAAAAGATGAGAGGAAAGCCTGATCTGATCAAGAAGTTTCAAGACTGTGCCTGTAAGAAGTAGAAACCTGAGTTAAATTTGGCTGCAATCCCCTTCGATGTTTTGCGAATTTGCAGTTTCAGCTTGGACCTCAACCGAACACAAGCATAAAACTATGTGTCCAGCTTGTCCAAACTTCATGTTGAGGATCACCGCTGTTTGCAAGAGTTGTGTCTTTGAGTAGGACCCCGAGATCAAGCAGCAGACTTCAGTAGAAGAGCCTGCAGAGTCTAAAAGAAGAAGGTGCATCAGCAAAGAGCATGCTAGTGGTTTTATTTGAAATTCTTGGTGTTGTGCAGCATGAATTCCTCCCGCAGGATCAGACTGTTAACATCAAGTTCTAATGTGACCTTCTCAGGCTTCTGAGGGGGAACATCCAGCAACACAACCTAATCTGTAGCGCTGCCGTTGTGCCAATTCATGCCGACTTAAGTTTTTTCGGTACACCAACACAATCATCACTTTGTATTGTTCTACTCCTTAAATTTGGCTTCTTGCGACTTCTTCTTCCAGTTTGAAGAGTCACCATTTAGACAAAAAGAAGGGAAGAAGCACCAGCGAAGATGATTGTTGCAGAGCGTTACTTCCAGTGAATGTTTCATATGTGGCAGGAGCACTGTGAGCAGTGAGTCATTGCACAACAAGTCTACTTTGACAGGATAGTGACTATGCTTTTATAGGTGTGGCCTCTGAACGTCTTGATTGCACTTTAGATCCTTTTGATTGCTCTTGTGAGCCCTTGTATGTGTCCTGATCCCCAGTTTTGGAACCACCAAAAGACCAGACCCAGAAATTTGCCGCCTATCCAAGTAGAATAAGAAACTCTTCAGGCTGCACTGATGGATTTTGTTGTATGTTAGAGGATGTTTATAACTTTATTCTCATAAGCACATGGCTCTTTAATTTATCAGTAAACTTTAGTGTGATGCTGTTTTTATTTATTTGGTGAAGAAACATTCTGCCCAGGGACTTGTAAACAAATCCCAACCAATTATATATGCAGCTTGCAGATTAGCAGGAGTTGATAGCCGGTTGTCGTCCTCTGCAGAAGACGTTTTGAAGACTCCTCCATAATCCTCAAAGTCTTTCCTTTCCTTTCACAAATACGGTGTTCATACAGCATATGCTTTCAAAATATAAACTCCTATTCTGAGCTAATGGGGAGAAAAAATACATTTTAGCTGTGAGAGTAAAAACACTATGTGTATGTTGAGGATTACCTTAAAGATGCTTTTTATGTGATTGATTGTAGGTTTTTAGTTATTCATTATGTGAGTATTTGGGTTCCTTTAGTATGAATAGTTTGCACCCTGGTCTAGATTGTTCAAGTTTTTCTGCAGGCTCCAGAACTTTAGCTATACCCTCAGGCTACAGTGCTGACTTGTCTCATTTTGCCAGTTAGCCAAAGGCAGTGTGCTGCATTTCTATTTATGCCTAGATTTCCCACAGCAGTCCAGGGAGTCAGCTCTGGCTTTACTATGAGCATTTCAGCCCACTCTTATTACTGTTGTTGCAATACCATCCTGCCTTATATTGCAATTTAACACTTAGTTAGTGCTACCTTGTTGTTTTAAAGACCATCGGTGCTGCATTGGTTCCCTGGTTCTGGCTGGTTCTTCCTTAGTTAAATTCAATTGTAGAAATTCCACACCATGACTGATGATTTCGATGTATTTTTGATACGTCGGGTATGCGCTCAGTGTAGCTATTGAATTATTCAGCATCAGCTCTTTTAGACGTTTATCTCTAAGCAAAATGCGGAGCCAAATCTGTTTCTCGGCTTAAATCTCCGGTCTGACGCGGCTCCATGATTTTTTTATTGCACTTTATTTCCACAGTTGCTCGCAGAGACAGAGGGAAGGTGTGGCTAATGGTCTGCAGAGAGGAAGGCAGAGGAAGATCAAAAGAGCAAGCGGCTCTGAACACGGAGGATTGTGGAACGTGTGATGTGAGCGTGGGTGTGTGGGATTGGTGTGAATTTCATATGTTGCATGAGTTTTGCAGCCCGAGGCGACAGATGAAGGCAGAGGAAAACTTGCTTTTGATCTCTTGCTCACTGCTTCTGTGTTTCTTCGTTGTTGTTTATCGCTCTCATTCGGGCCACATCCTGTGACTTTCTCATAAAAAAAAAATCCTCCCCTCTTGCCCACTGTATCATCTTTCAGATGCTGCTCTTGTTACCGACAATCCTCCCTCCTCTTTCTGCACTTCTCGCCACATTCCCTGTGGTCGGTGGTGGACTGCCATCAGTCACACAAACACACCCTTGATCTCTTGACCCCTGTTTCTCGACAGCATCAGTCTCCTGCCATGTTGTAACGCCGCAGAGCGCATATATCTTCCATCGATTGCCACTCACTTCTCATACTTCTTTTCCCTTTGACATTTTTTCATCTGGTTCCGTTTGATCCTCACACATTTATTATATACAATGAAAAATTCCGTGTGATAATCCACTGAGGGAAAACAACACTAACATTAGATGATACAACATGACTCGCTTAGCAAGACGCTGCACCGCATGGCAATCAACGATATGGACGCAAAATCCTTGTCATCAAAAATGACCTTAAAAAGGATGTGTAACCTCATGTGGGGAATGTGTAGACACGTACACACATGCTGCTCAGCACATATTACATTCTGTCCATGTTTAAGGCTAAACTCAATGTAATCACCTGCTTAACCTTGAGCTATCTTCCTCTGGTGAAAATATGAAGCATCTGCCGTCATACAGTTTAATGTGGTTTTCACACTGACTGTGATGCAGACCAAGATCACACAGGTTGATTTAAAACACTAAATACTACCTGATTCAGATTCAGACTGCTTTATTGTCATTCGTGCAAATTACATCAAGGAACTGAAGAATGAAACGACGATGCAGGGCCAGCGATAAAAAACACACAGTTAAAATATCTGAGATAAATTAAGTTATAAATGCTGTTGCTGTAGTGCAGTGAGTGAAGAATAAAAGAAGAGAATAAATAAGAAGTAATTGCACATGTGAAAGGCAGTAGAGTGTCTATGTTAATATTAATATTTACATTCCCCTGTTTAAAAGACCTCCCCATGCAGTGTGGGTTCTCTGTCTTCCTCCCACAAGGTCCAAAAACATGTTGAGGTTAATTGGTGATTCTAAATTGTCTGTAGGTGTGAATGTGAGTGTGCTTGGTTGTCTGTCTCTAAGTGTAGCCCTGTGATAGACTGGCGACCTGTCCAGGGTGTCCCCTGCCTTCACCCTGAGTCAGCTGGGATAGGCTCCAGCCCCCCATGACCCTAGTGAGGATTAAATGGTGAATAGATGATGGATGGATGGATGGATGGATGGATGTTTAAAAGACGGATGGTGGTGGGAAAGAAACTGTTCCTGATGGATTATCAGTTCATACATCAGTGAATGCATTGATTTCCAATCCCAGGAAACCCCTCATTGATCATATATCCTATTTAATGGTCACTGTTATTTACTTTATTAAGAGATTCATGTTTCTGGATGACAGTAATACTGATTTGCACTTTTGATAGTGTTGATAGTGCATTTTATAAAACAATTATTTAACTTTAAACAAAGTTCCATCCATCCATCATCTATACACCACTTAATCCTCACTAGGGTTGCAGGGGGCTTGAGTCTATCCCAGCTGACTTAGGGTGAAGGCAGGGGACACCTGGAGAGAACCCACACTGCACGGGGAGAACATGGAGACTCCTTTAAACAAAGTTGCATGTCTTATTTGAATTAAATAAAACTTCTTTTGAAGGACAAATGTAAAACCTTGTATTGGAAGGAAATTTGGTGGGAGAAATTTTCAAAGTCAAACGTGTTCACGTCTGCATGAACATGAGCTCAGTGACCTCATTACAATCTGACCGTGGCTTCTAGGTGCTAAAAACCATCAATGTTTTCATCCATCCATCGGCTATTCCCGCTAAATCCTGCAGAGGGATGCGAAGGGCTGGAGTCTGCCCCAGCTGAAATTGAATATAATCACCTATTAACCTGCCATGCATGTCTCTGGACTGTGGGAGGAAGCACCCAGAGAAAACCCACACAGACTGCAAACCACTGCAGCACCGTGCCACCCACATGGATGTTTTGTTAAATGGAAATGGGTTTAATGTTTTATCAGTTTGCCACCGCTGAGGACAGGCTTAATACCTCTGTAGCTGACCTCTGGACTGCTCTCAGTTTTAAACTCTTACATAAATTCAGCTCGGTCATCATTTTAATGGAATGAAATGCTGTGAATACTGTAATATCTCCCATCATCACAACAATAACAACATAAATCCCTTTTCATGCCCTATTTGGCACACCCACACAGAAACGCTTGTAAAAAGCATCTCAAATCATTATGTTGTTGAAACAATTTCTGCATGACCATCTCAGATTTGCCTGAATTTTTTTCTATCATAAACTATGAATATGTAAAAATGTATTTATGAATTTTTTGCTTCATTTATTAAATAATTTCCAGGATAACATTTTTTTTAAAAACTGCCAGTTGACCTACTTTTGGCGTGTCTTTTCAGGGACTGACATTTGGGTTTGAACCACAATATCTGAGGATCTATTAAAGATAAAAGCCTGAAATTTTCACTGTTATCTCTCATTGTGTCTTTGATTCAGAATCTGTAATACTGGACAAGTAGATCAAATGATCACTGATTATGGGTATGTTGAAAAAAAGTGAAGCAAAAAAAAAAAGTGGTTCCCCAAATATACGTAACAGTATTTTGTTTTGCTGTTTTTAAAATATTTGCATATTTTTGTATTTAATTTCAAAGACAATATCCTCTAGTTTCTAAGAATATGCTTGTGTAGAATGAGGATAAAACACAACTTCAGTTCAAACATCACTCAAATATATATATATATTTTTGTCCTCATCTATAATAAGTCATATTTGAATTAAAAATAACTAAGAAATGTTCATACCAGAGCTACATCAATCACCACATACTTTCTACATATTATCAGCCTCGGCTGTATGAAATTTAAGACCTCTAGCTCTAATATTATGGGAGCTGAGAACAGTTGAATTGCGGAAATTTTATTTTTTCAAAGTGGTTAAAATGTTCTCATTTAACATCATTATTCTCTACATCAGCTTCACAAACGTAAGATCCCTTCTGTTGTCAGTGTTTCTGCACAGACTTAACTTCTGGTGTTTAACATGCAGAACAATGCACAGTCACGACCATCAAACGGTTTGCAGGGTGGTTGTTCACCGCGGCGGTCAGATCAGATCAGAGAACGCTTCACCCATAAAAAAGCCCTCTGCAGTTCACAGGTGCTGGGCTCAGTGGATTAGCAGTGGACTCGTGCCACTGTGTTAAAGAGGCTGTTTGCTTGCACGCTGCTGCTGTTTGTGCCACAGCCTCATTTGCATCAAATTCAAAGTGAACAAGACTGTGCACTCTCAAACTCTCAGCTCGAGCAGCTGCGGCACGACGAAAGGGAAAATTTTACCCCCACAATAAATCCTCTGCAAAGCGCGACAGCTTTATATCCCACAGTTCACTACAACCCCAAACCAAAAGTCTCAGCATGCGTGGGCTGCCTACAAATTGACACCAATTTACTTCCTTTTAGGTGCTAGTAGCTCTCGCTCTGACACCTCTAATCCAGCCTCCTCCACTTCTTGTTCCCCCAGATTTAGAAGCCGCAACCTGGATTTGAGGGGGTAAGTCTGGGCCAAGAGCTCCAGAGACGGGCAGCTTCGGTGGGCTTAGCGGAGGGTCAGCGCTGGTTTGTGAAGAGCACAGATGATACTGACAGCGCAGACATGATCCTGCTGCCTGGCCAGAGAAAGAGACGGACTGTGTGAATGTGCTGATGCTGCACTGCGGAGACGTTGACAGGATAGAAATCTGCATTTTCCTACTAAACTAAAATGCAATAGAATAGGCCCTGACGTCTCAACCTGGCTTTCCTTGCTTTGCAGTCTGCTGGATTTAAAGTAAGAAACTTTAAACGCTGCACTTTCAATGAATTTCCTGATCACATTCATCTAATCAGACAGGATGGAGACAGGAAGGCCCAGTCTAACGATCCTGTGCACCAGTCGCAGCACAACCTACATGTTTACCGACATACACAAACACAGGCGGCAATCAAACACTCACCGACACACACGCACAGAGCTGATCGTTAAGGCTCATCCTCCGTAATGATCTCTTGTCTTCATCTGATGCTTCTGCTTAATTGCTCTGCCGCTGGAGGGAAGAAGGAAGGTTATCGATCGGTTCGGCACAACGGTGTCACTCAATCACACGGCTCTCTAAGGAGGCAGAAGGTTTCACCTCTGCCCGATTAAAACGTCTCATCACGGCTTTCTGAAGAATTCGCCGTGAGTACCTACACTGGAGTTATGCTATTATGTCGGCATTTATTTGTAGGTCTGTTTGGATGAGTGAGAATAGGAGGCTGTGAGAAATCAAATACATTT
>NW_007578512.1:95747-165033 GCF_000690725.1 Stegastes partitus | reverse complement strand
AATTTGAGCTCTTTGCACCAAAATGATGAGGTGTGGGTACATTTTAGGGATGCACGATATATCGGCGACCACATCGGTATCGGCTGATATTAGGGTTTTTTCTGATATATCGATATCAGTCTGATGAACAAATTTAGCTGATGTGAAACACCGATGATTGTCTAACATTAGCGCCTTCGTCTCTACATTTGCTATTGCTGCTATTTCACAGATGCTTTTACTTAAATGGTTCTGGACTTAAATATGTTAAAATATGTTTTACTTTTGTAATAAATAAGACTTTGTGGTCTAATTTGGCATGGGCTTCTTTTGGCTAGTTTTCATGTTCTCACAGTGCTTACTTATACTTATTTTTTGGTGTGAACAAAATTGAATCTTGACATCGGTAATATCGGTTATCAGCGATATCAGTAATTTTAATATCGTGCATCACTAGTACATTTATATATTTTTGTGACGCTGTTTAAATATATATACAAGAATATGCAAAATGAAGATGTAACATATAAAAAAGTCATTTTCTTTCAAGGCTGGTGTAAACAGTTTAACCTTGCCTGTTTTGGGACCCATCTACTGCATAACAAGCATTTCAAATGGGACCAGCTGGGTGTCTCCTGCCCTCCAGCCTCAGGGGGCTGTAATGAGCCCTCATTGGTTCGTTGCACCAGCAGGGAAACAGAATGGAGAACTTAGTTGGACAAGCAGCACACAGGTGAGGTTTATGCTTTGCACAAGGTGTTTCCAATATGTGCTTTTTAGCTTGGAAACAGGCTTCAGTGATGCAGGTAAACTTTAACTCCAAGGCTGTAAGAATGTTTGCAGCGTTCGTGGCGCTGGAGCTTCGGCTTTGGTTTGTAAAGTGAGTGAGCATGGCAGTTGTTTGTCACCCCGTCTTCCTCTGGCAGTTTATAAAGTGTCTTCAGATTTCTTCAGCTCTTGTTGACTTCCCAGATGGGTGTTGGAATAAATGAAAGAAACTGCTTTCCAAGGCAAGAACATTGTGCTCATTTCCCCTCCCTAGATTTCGAGCTGCTTGTAAACTGAATAAACAAGTTGAAAATATCAAGTCAAATTCGAAACGAGAAAATGTTAGTTTTCTCTCCAGCCAGGCTCTGGAATATTTATTTATTTGCATTCAGCTTTATTTTTCAGCAGCAGCTCAGAGGAAGGAAGATAAAATGCTGATCTAACGCGTGGCCTTTGGGGAAAAGAATCCCAAACTCCCTGTCAAGCTTTCACTGAAAGCTGCTGTTTTCACAGCCTGAGATCAAATCGCTGACACAAACTCAATGAAAACTATTTTAAGATCAAGGACTTCATATCGGGGCTTTGAGTTTTGATGGGGCAAATAAAATGGTTGGATGTTTTATTATAGCAGAAACTGTGTTCCTAACTGTTCAGATTGCACATTTATTATTGAGTTTATTTAAAAAAAAATAAAAACTTCCACACAGAGTTTCAGCCTATTGGTCCCATAAACCAAAACCTACAAGACAAGAGGAAAGCTCATAACATCCTACAGGCTATGAAACACTACCGTCAATAACCAGCAACAGCAAAAATACAGCTTGAAGCTAAACAGAAGGAAACTGAAGGTTTACGAGTTGACTAAACAAAACGCTTTAAAGTCTGAGGTCTTGAATGTGTGGTCAGTTCTACAGAGCATCAAACATTTATGGCTTTCACTGTTTGGTGTCGTGTTCAAGGGCAAGTTATAAGAGACAGAAACTGAATCCACCGGGGGATTCCCAAGTAAAGGAACCACCAGGATACATCATCACTGACTCTTCTTTAAAAGCCAAAGATGGTAAATCCCAGATCAGGACAATAAGGTAGTTTACATGAAGCCAGAAGGAGCAAATGAATTATATGTAGAAATTCAGTTCTAATACTAGAAAAACTGAAACATATGGTCAGCATTGTTTTGTATTTGTTCTTCATTTTTCCTTTTTAAACTTTTCTCCACTATATAAGGAAATTATATAGATTAAATAGACTTTACCCAGAACTAGAACAAAAGCAAAAAGTGTGTGTTGTAAGGTGAGCTGTCAGGTAGCTGACTAAAAATGAGCTGGAAAAATAGGAATCCCTTTTTGTTTCCAGATCTACAAAACACACAGCAGCCTTCAAAGGACCAAAAATAACAAAGAGGTAAAGTGGAGTCGACAAAGTTGACCGCAAGTATATATAATTTTCTTAAGGTTCTTCCAACAACAATGCTTCAGTTCATAGATGCACCGTTGGTCGTCAGTACTGAGCTTTAAAATGAACAAAACATTTGTGCTTTCTTTAATATTTATCTTAACTACTCATTCGCACATCTATTGTCCAATCAAATTTAAATATTTCTCATCTGCCAAATAAAAGAGCTGCTGTTGAGGCGTTGTTATAATACATTGTCTGTTTCAATCAAATCAATAAACTTAACTTTGCAGAAGTACAATTCTGTATGTAGCCACTGGAGTTGTAAAATCAAATAAAGTAAACAAGTAAAGTGTGGTTATTGTCCACCTTGTACACAAAAGGGTTTGTATGTAGTCAGTGAGTCAGGGAGCTGGTGCTTCCTAACAGTGTCCAATAAAGAAGTAAAGAAAAAAGTTAGATGCTAGAATGTTTTTTGAGTGATATCGCATCTTGCAGTAGTTTGGTTTTTGAGAAATACGCTGATTCCTCGGACAGTTATATGAGAGGTAGATGCGTAGCTTTAAATCTTATTGCAATTTAAGTAGGTAAAAAAATTAGCTACAGACACCAAAACAGTTTTGTTTTTTTCCCACCACCAGGCTGTAAATGTTTATTTCTGCTGTAGAGTTGGGCATTTTAACACGGGGGATCTATGGGGGTTGATTTACCTTTGGAGCAGCCTCAAGTGGCCATTTAAGGAACTGCATTTCCCACTGAGGTTGCTGCTTATTCACACCCAGTGTTAAACCTTTAGTGCAGAACCTTTGTCGCCTCCCTTTAGCAGCGACGCTAATCATACAAAATCTCTTCATGTAAACTGGTAATATGTTCCTCACTGTTGGTCCCTGTACAGGAATGTCACCACAGACAAAGATTTAATACCAGAGATTTACCAGAGATTTTCTTTTTGCCAGGGCTTCAGATGTTCATTTATCTGTAAAAATCGCACACTTTAGCTTTAAATGATGACTAAATACCTCCAGCCAAAATGAAATTTTACCATCACATTGAATTACCTCTTAAAAGAAAATCTCTGGATACTCTTAGCTCATAAATAATTAAATGCTTTTTATGTTGTTCAATTGATTTCCTCTTGTGAATGGACTAAAAGGAATATGCAAGCCCTCATGAAAACAGATTTTTGAAATGACACTAATTTTACACGAAATATATTGAAACACTCGTCAGTCATGATATGAAAGTATAAATCCTAAGCCTTGAAGAGCTTTTACTTTGCCTCTTTCCCGGTTCAAACTGCTCTTCATTTCATCATTCCTGATGTCACGGTGATTAAACTGATTCAGATTCTTTTAAGACACCAGCTAATCCCTGCAGTCATGTGCACCACACACAGCTGGCGGATCGCGTCCTGCCGAGGAGCTCGTAGTCTCAGGTGGTGAGTCACGCTCAGCAGTCACTCACCGCCTCCATGTTGTTTGTTCTCTCTTCCTCTTCTTCCTCTCTATTAATTTGATTGGATTCGATTTGGATGTCCTCGTTTCTGCACGAGCCAAACGGCGCTGATGGAGGGAGGCCTGTGTTTAAAATCCCCTCTCATAGTCTCCAAACTGGATTATATTTACTGCAGCTGCCAGTTCAGACACCATCCACTTGCACCGGCTTTATGAGCTTTTGCTGCAAGATGTGCACGCAGAGGATGTACGGCACTGAAAAGCAGTAACACGGCATTAATTTTAAAAACCAAATTCATGTGCAATTTGTGCATGTAAGTGGCAGGAAAGGGAAGAAAGAAGATATCACCTTAGGGAGATTGAAAGTAGCTGCAGTGCAACGGGGGCTCTTAGTTGCAAGGTTTGCAGCTTTGAATGTGAATATTTTATCACTGTGAGTCTCCATTCATTGTGCCCACTGATTAATGCATTTTCCAGAAAGGGTGCAGGTAGTGATTCACTCCAACATGGTGATGCAGAGTTTTGAAGAAAAATAAAGCTCCAAGGTCACAGTATAGATTTTGTTTATGTGCAGAGTCTGTAATAATAATCCAGGAGGGCTCCAGGGGGCTTGACTTGTTTTTGGTTCTTAAAGATGTTTCACATTTCACCTAAGGAGCTTTATCAGGTCTGTCTGATTGGAAGTTATTTATTATCTCCCCCAACTCGCATGCTTCATGATTCACCAAACACTCAACATAAATGTGTTAAATTGTTCATTAACTCAATCAGACTTCATTTATATGGCACTGTTCATCCAAATAAAATGCAATGCAAAGTGCTTTGCAGATAGAAGTAAATACAAATGCAATAAAAACAATGCAATAAGGAAACACATGAGACAAACTGAGATGAGATAAATAAATATATAGATTATTAAAATATTGATAGCTTGGTTAAGGGGAAAGTAAAGGGGTACATTTATAAAAACAGAATAAGAAAATAAGAAAATGCAGCTGATACACTGAATTGACTAACGATAAATTAAATAAAAATCAATGTCTAAATAAAGAAATGAGTAAATATAATTACTTTTAAGAAGAGTAATAAATATATAAAATCCATCAGATTGATCAAAAGCCTGGTTAAAAAGGTTGGTCTTGAGTTTTCCTTTAAAAAACAATCCTGTTATCAACCTGAGATTCACATGACTGATAGTGTGGGGGAAGGACGTCAGGACTGCATTGTATGTAGATGATAAGTGGGACCTTAAACCATCTTCTCTGTTTAGAGATTGCTCTTAAAACCATCTGTCTTCTCTGTACAGAACGTGAACAGGGCTTTTTGTTTTCAAAGGAACTGGCTCATTTGTGTTGTGGAGCAGCTGATAGTCTCCCCGATATATAGGACTGTGCACTGGTTGTTGTATTGGACTGGACTTGCAATGTTGCTGAGTTTGTGTTTGGGTGTTTCATCATCACAATTAGGTTTTTGTCTCAAGCACTTGAATGACATACGACTTGACAGTGCTCTTATGCCTGTTCTTATTTTCTTGCCTGTTTGATGTTTAGGTGTTTTTTCTCCCTCTTAAAGCACTTAAGATGTGTCGCTATGCCATCTGGGCCTTCATAAGTCAGTAAACGATCAGGATAAAACACCTTAACCATCTAATTTGCCTTCAGGGACGTCTGCCTGCCAGAAAGGCTTTCTGCATGGCTGACATTTTGAAAAGGTCTATTCATTTTTGCATAAACTTAACCAAACTTGGACTGAAAACTAAAAAAAAATCTGAAAATTATAAGTCAAAGGAGTATAATAGTGATAAATCAATACAGACTTTTGGGTTCAAGAGGACACAAACCCCAGTTTCTCTTGGAAATGCCCCATTTTGGACCCATTTTTCAGCATTTCTATGCATTTATGCCATAATCATTGTACTATTAAAGCATAGTGTGACTGTGCACGCATACCTGTACACGGTTAAAGACAGGAGGAGGTATGTGGGAAGATGAAGCATAACAGGAAGCAACAAAGAGTGAACTGTGGAGAGTGATTTGCAAGGGTGCTGAGGATGGCCATGAAGGCGAATGGAGCTCCACTCATCACCCAGAGGGCTCTCCACTGGAGCATTATGAATGATACAACCATCAGTCAAAGCCCCACTTCTCTATTCTTTACTCTCCAATGCTTTTCCTAATAGACCGTGGAAAAAGAGGAGCCTTTTCGTAGATACTCATGCTTGAGAAGTCGATGGTAATTAAGATACCGTTCTCCGACGATGTTTAAGGGCAAAATGTTAGAAAAACTGATGGACTGTGCTGATAGAGAATTTAAAAAAAAAAGACTGTGGTTGCATTGTTAGTTCTTGTTTGGTTTTAGAGTTGAGAACAAAGTCTGTAAGAGCAGGAACAGGGTCATGAAGACTTAAACTTGGAGCTTAGCAAGTGTTTGAGTTAGAGAAATTACTGCAAGACATATTTTAATAAGTTGATTTATGAGCCTAAGATGTTGATGTCAAATCATTATACGCATGCAGAGTACTGAGTTCAAGTGGCCTGAACTGCAGCCGTCTTCACTTTCTTCTCGGATTTCTGACCTTTCTTTGTCTTTCGAAACACATCATTAAGGTTGTATTGAGGTTTGTTGTCAGCAGTGGTTGGAGCAAACCAAGATGCTTAAGCTTTGGAGGACTTGCACTTTAATATTTCTATCTTATGCCACTTTATGCTTCTTTACACTTCAGAGAGATATGTTATTTTCTACTGCATTGACCGTTTTAGTGAAGATAAGTGAGCCTTTGATAATCCCACAGTGGGGAAAATTTGCAGCGTTAAAGCAGCAAACGGATGAAAAATGAACAAGAAAGGTACACAAGTATTGTTGATATTGTACAAGCTCTTTCATAGGTAGAAATTCAAGATGTTGCACGGATTCCTCTGAATGTGGAAAATCATGATAATGCATGTGTAGATTCTTATAAAAGTAGAAAATAGGATATTGGCAGTTTTTTTTTAAACATACAGGTTTGAATGCATTGATGTTGAGCAAGAGAGAAATATCACAGTTTAGTGTGAAGATTTTACACAATGGATAATATAAGAGGCTTTTGATATACAGCACATCGTTCTCCGACCTTTTTGACTTCTGTTTTCCAATATGAGCGTGTACATGAGGCCACATTTGAGATGAGCTGCTTCACTGAAATTCTTACATGGTTCCAACTCAATTAAACATTCAAGAAAAAGTACAAAAAACTCCAAAAAGACTTGTGGATCAGGATCTTTGTTTTTCTTCTCTCTTTTCCCAAATGATCATGTTTGGAGCCTCAGATTTATCTACTGTCTGTACATAAAGCTATATATATAAAGCAGCTGAAACCTCCAGCAGCTACGACAGCAACACGCTGCTGACTCATTCATGCTTTTCCTATTAATAATCTGATGATGTCATAGAGAATAATAAGTCAGTCAGAGGGACAAAAGCACTTTTTTACTTATATTCCTTATGTACTTAGGCTGGATATTTCATGCACGGCTTACTTACAATGGAGTGTTTTAACATTGCTGTGTTGGTACTTTTACTTCAGATTTGAAAGCTTCATCCATGACAGTCAAAGTATTTTCACAGTTTGAAGCTAAAGGTGATTGGTTGTTCTGTCTGCAACGTTAACTGCTTTATATTCCAGAAATAGGGGAACTATGTACAAAAACAGCTTTAGCTTACAAATATATTGATAGCTCACAGCAAGAGCGCAGAAGTAAAATCTATTTTCATCCCAGTAGTTAACACCAACTGCTCGATGTTTCCCTCCAGCTAATTCTGGTCAATATGTGAAGTTCTGAATTAAGTTCTTGCATTTCTTTTGAAGTAAACTTTACAGCAGATACATGGGGAGTGTCTTGTGGCTCTAATGACAGTCCAAATTTTGCTTTTTCAGGGTTTTATATTTGAGGCAGTTGAATTTTTTTCCAGTAGCTAATCTTGTCTCTGAAGTCCTGGGGGAAGCTGATCAAATTATTAAGTATCACATTAAGCGAAATGTGCAAAATAGAATCAAGTCTGTGTGTGTTTCACTTCCACGAGTTTTAGGAAAAGAACAACGAGAGAAAATGCCAATCACCATGGAAACAGATGGAAATAACTGCTCATTTCCCTCTCGTCTCCTCTAATCTCTGTTCCAGATAACACAGTCCTCCCGTGTCCTTCCTTTTATCTCCGTCTTTCATTCGTGCCCCTCAACTGTCTTCTGTGGAGATTCAGTAATCCCGTGTTTACACAGCTAGGAAACGTTGGAATACTGTAAGATGATTAGCTCTTCCGCGCTGACTTCTGGGAAAGCGTTGAGGGCCCAAGTGCCATGATAAACAGTGTGAGAATTGCATGGTGAAGTCCAGATGGGCTGTAACTTTAGCACCTCATTTGTGATGTTATCAGGGGCCTCATGCTTCATTTGCTTTGGAGATTGGATTCTTTCAGCCACTTCAGTAATTAGATATTTTAGTGGCTTAGGGGAGTTTCTGTAAACTGATTCAAACACTCACATTAGTTTTGATTGTTATCTGATTTCTTTTTTTAAAATTTAAAACCTGCCTGAGGTTAATGTCATAATGCTTGCAAATAATATTAAGTCCTTCTGATGTTCAGAAGAACTGCTGGTACTTCTGTTTTATTCTGTTCTTGGTGGATGTTGATGCTGTTTGGCTGGTTGCCATATTGGAACAATTGTATTAACGCATAGGCTGAATTTAACTGTGAGGAAGGACTTTTCTGTGGATAACTGTGTGGCCATGAGCTTTCTAGAATGTTTCATGCAGTAAGGATGTTGTTGAAGCTGTGCTTGCTTGTTGGAGACTTAAGGATGCACTATGGGAAGAATGCAAATCATCGATGTCAGTGTGATGCTCTGGGCGATGCTGGTACATCCTATTGCTTTGGCATGTAGCTCCTACTGTACCTAAACATGCTGCAGACTATGTAAACCCCTTCATGGCTGTGGTATTCCCTGATGGCTGTGGCCTCTTCCAGCAGGATAATGCTGCCTGCCACACTGGCTCACAGCAATAGTTTGTGGAAGGTTCAAGGTGCTGACTTGACACCAAAATTTCCCAGATTTTGATCCAGCATCTATGGGATGTATTCGAAAAACAAGCCCGAACCATGGAGACCTTACTTTGCAACTTCTAGGACTTAAGGGATCAGCTAGTGATGTCTTAATGCCTGATACCACAGGGCGCCGTTGGAGGTCTGAGGAGTCCAGGCCTCACAACACTCAGAGCTGTATTTTACTTTTTTCAAACTCCCTTCCTTGACATTGATTGAACTCCTAAAAATCTCTCTCTGTGTATCAAAGCACATATTTTAAACAAAAATGACTCAGATGGACCTCTACATCATTGTGTCCTTTAGAATGTGTAGATCTATGGGCTGAGAGGCTGCCAAGGAAGAAGGGAGGCCTTCGTCTAGAAGTGGCACTTTTAAGGCTCGACTGAAGTTTGCTGCTGATCACATGGACAAAGAAGAGGCCCTCTGGAAGAAAGTTCTCTGATCAGATGAAACAAAAAAAAGCAAAAAAAATATGACTGAAAATACACCAAGAACACCAAACCTACTGTCAAGCATGGTGGTGGCAGTATCATGCTCTGGGGCTGTTTGGCTGCCAGTGCAACTGTTTCTTTACACAAAGTAAATTATATAATGAAAAAGGGGGATTACCTCCAAGTTCTTTCTTCAGGAAAACCTACAATCACCAGCCAGGAGGTTGGGTTTTGGATGCAGTTGGGTGTTCTAACAAGACAATGACCCTAAACACACATCAGATGGAAGAAAACTGCACCAGTTCTGTGAAGAGGACGAATCGAACCAGAAGCTTGTCTAGTTGAAGGGAAAATGCTGTATGTGTATTTTTGACCCAGCAGATTTTGTCATATTTCTAGAAAACCTATAATATAGCTATGAAAGAACTGAATCGTATGCTTGGTATTTGTTGACAAAGACACACGATTTTAATGATTCCATTGTAGACTATTTAGAGTTATAGGAGTCACTGGAAACTCAAGATTGCCCTGATATACATGGTCTTTACAAGTGTATTCAACTGTTCGTTTACGACTGTAGTTTAATAGAAGCATCAGTGCCATGTACATTGATTTTCTGTCCACCAGCAGCATCACACACATACAATTTTACACACCAGACATCTTGCACAGTTCCTTGTGTCGACTTAAAAGCAGAAAAATAACCCAAAAAAAACAATCACACCACCTGTGAGGAAACTTGATTTTTCATCGAAGCAAAAGTCTTCATGTGGAGTCAGATCACTGGGTTCGTATTCAGTTACTGTACAACATCCCGGTAACACATTAGTGTGGACACTTCACTGTAGGGCCCCACCCTCCTGAGTGTGTTGTGTTTATGCAGTCAGCGACCTTCAGCCTGCGGTAGCTCGTAGCAGAAGGGACACAAATAGGCTCTAGAACCACTACGATGCCCTAATGTTGTGTAGTGCATGTTTGTGTGTTTATTGTCTTCATAAAACCAACACATTTTCGGGTCAAAGCGTAATCTTGCGACGTTCACCTGCATCCCTTGTTCTCGTTACAGCCCACTGTGGTGTGCCTATCCATCCGTAGCTCTTTTCCTGAGCTGTGATTGATGGAATGAGCCACGGAGCAGAGAGAGGCGCAGGGAGGCGGATGTATTTATTGAAGCAAATAAAAGATGGATCGAGCGACGGAGACAGAGGGAGCAAGGGAGGGAGATGAGCTGTCAGGGGCTCTTGAACAGTTACCACCTGCAAAAAACAAGGCTTTTGAATCCCTGCTTCTGTGGCTCAGGTGGAGTGAAAAGATTCTCTTCAGATGGCATTTGACATGCTGTTATTACCTTCACTTGTGCTAATGGAAGTGGCCACACATGCACAAAGACAAATATGCAACTTCTTCTGCACACACTTCTCGAGTGGAAGCGAAATCCGCGCATTTCTCTGTTATTCAGGTTATTCTGTGACTTGTTTGCCACTGCAAAACTGGAAAAGGTTCAGGATTTACAGGTATGTGTGCGTGGAAACACCCACACACACTTTTCTCTGAACTCAAAAGTGCTCTGAACTGTTCTGAAAGTGGGAACAAAATAGAGGGAATCAAGACCTTTGATGGCAGTGTAGGAATCCGGTTAAAACGTTGACAGAAAGTCAAAGAGTTAGAGAAGAACCTGGTGTCAACAGTGTTTCCTCTCCAACAAGAGTTTTTTTTCTCAGATAAGGCAGAGCAGCAAATATATACGGCTTATTTATTACACGTTTTGGAAAAACTTGAGATAACACAACACCCACTAATGGCTTTACAAATGAGGGAAAGATAAACATTCATGCGCAGGGTGCAATAAAAGGTGGACGAGTAGCTTAAATGGACAAACAATAAGTGAAGGGATGTCACAATGGAGCTGACGGAGAAGAGGGGAAGGCGAGGACAGAGGAACACGGTGATTGTGAAATGTGAAAACAGAGCAGGAGAGAGGGATGGACCAATCTTCCTCTCCTCCACCAGAGCCGATGTTGTCGGACTTTGTTCTTCTCTGGCACGGCCGGTCGAAAGCCGAGTGAATACATCACAGGCCGGTTTATAAGTCACCCCCTTAAACCTCAGCGGAGAGGAAGGAGGGAGAGGAAGAAGAAGGGATGAATTGGGAGGAAGGAGCAGCAGAAGAACAACTATCGGAGTGAGCAGAACATAAAGGAGCTGCGAAGTAAAGTTTGAGGTTTTCCAGCATTATTTCGACAGCAGCTGCAGGGATGTGGATGGAAACCAAAGCAGAAGTGGAGGAGGCCAGCAGGAGTCGAGCCAGATCCAGTCGTCGGGTGTTGAACGGTCTGCTGTTGTGCACTGGAGACATGGAGCACTTGGCTAAGCACATGCAGGGTAGGAAAACAATATGTCGCAACAACTTTCTCTTTCTGCTGATCTTGAAGTATAACATGGAAACATATCATACGACTTTGACAAAATGTATTGGGAAAAGCAGAATTCTGAGTTTTCACAATGTGATTAATTACAAAACTTTCCAAACAGAGGAGGCGCCAAAACATGTGGAAAGTGTTAAATTACCATAATCATAAATAAATGACCCAGAAATGCTTACACCGCCGTTAAAATCCGCAGATGTAATCATTGCACAACTCCCACAGTGAATGCTGTTGCGCTCATCCCACAACGTAAAACATCATCATTAAAATCCCATTTTCTTCTCTTACAAAACCCTGAATTTGCATCAAGTAATCTAACTGAGGAATAAGTTATATGCTGCCTGTTTAGTTCCATTTTTTTTTTTTTTTGCAACATTTGTGAACACACCACTGGAAAATCTTGTTTTGTTTCACTTCTGTGTCCTCAGACAAGTGGTTTGTGCTGCAGCTGGCGGTGTGGGGCCTGAGAGGGGTGACCAGGGTGATCTTATCCAACAACCCGCTGAGTGGGGCTCTCATCCTGGCTGCGCTGTACTGGGCTTCCCCCTGGCAGGGCCTGCTGGGAACTCTGGGTGTACTGACCTCTACGCTGACAGCTGTCATCACGGGACAAGACAGGTGGGATGAGATGAATCAAAAATACACGCAAATAAAAGCACATTTAGGTCATGAGCTGGTTATTTAAAAGCAAAGAATGTCCCTTTTATACCATTTAAACATTATTTAAAACCTGAAGCCGACCTCGTAACGCAAACTATAATCTACTCAACCTTAACTTCTACTTAAAATTCATGAGAACAACATCACCATGACTGATATCTCTGCATACACCCACCACCTAGTGATTTTTATTTTAGATCCCGTCCCAATATTTATGCCACCCACAGTGAAATATGCTAATACGCAACCTCGTTGTAAGGTTTTAAAAATAATTCCAGCTGAACTGGGGCTCATAATGTTTTTAAGTCTGACGTGCTGAATATATTTGCCGTCACCTTGGGGCCTCCGCTCATTAAAAATGAGCAGTTTGTTTAATGAGGACTCATAAAAAGCTATGCTAATGTGTGTTTTGATAATGAAAACAAAAAGGCTTTTTATGGTTTTACTGTACGTCGGTGTAACGCGAGTATGTCGGCCTTCTGTTTTGGAAATGGAAAATGCAGGATTGGTTTGGTGAATCTTGGTGTTTGTGTGCAGCGCTGAGGTGACGGGAGGCCTCCACGGATTTAACGGCATGTTGGTGTCTCTGCTGATGGGAGTGTTTAGCTCGGCTGGAGACTGGTACTGGTGGCTGCTGCTGCCTGTCTGCCTGGGCTCAGCCACATGGTGAGACACACACACACACACACACACACACACACACACACACACACACACACACACGCTGCTTGTACTGTGGCAGGTTTAACAATTTATGTGACTGTTTCCTTAAAGTTCATGGCTCAGGTATAGGATTGCTCTTAAAGATCGGTGACAAATTAGCTCGTGGGGATTCTCAGCTCCAACAATCTTACTGACATTTAAACCGCCAGACTGCATGAAAAAATGTGGTTCGTGGAAGTCACTAATATCGTCTGTATATCCTAAACAATGGTAGACAGAAAGATTTATTATTTTAATCACCTTTTTAGCAAAAGTGCCAAATGTGCAGTGGAGCCTGTGGCGTTGTAATGGGTATTTTTCACAATTTGTGTATTAAGACATTAATCCTCAAACTGGATTATCATAATTTGTACTTGCAGCCCTATTTCCCTTGACGAATTAGTTTTATTTCTGATATTTTTGCAGCACCAGTTTGAATCCGAGGGAGCAATATTACACTATTGCAATGCCAATCAACCTGCAGACACGTAGACTGATTATAATTGTGCTTATGTATGTATGTATAATGCATAATTTACATGATGTCATTTACATTACTTGGTAGAAATCTGTTTCCACTTTGACGTGAAAGAATCCTTTTTGTATACTCTTGTTGAAAAGCAATAAAAGGGGAACAGTTCTAAGGGGGTTGAATACTTTTCATAGGCTCTTTTATATCCACATATCAGCCACAACATTAAAACCACCTCCCTAATATTGTTTAGTTCCTACTTGTGCAACCAAAACACTTCTGATCCATCAGTGCTTGGACATGGGACCTCTGGATGTGTCCTGTGGTATCTGGCACTGGGATGTAGCCCTTTGTGTTCTGTGGGTTGTGGGATGGAGCCTCCATGGATTGGACTCATTCCAGCACATCCCACAGATGCTTCATCAGATTGGTATCTTAGGAGGCCAGATCAATCCCTTGAGCTCTTTGTCTTGTCCCTTGAGCTCTACCTACAGTTTCTGGCAGAGGGTCATGTTCTGCTGGACGACGCTTTTGGAAGAGACATATGAGTCTGTAAAAATAAATTGTGTTCCTGTCACATGTAAGCAGCTTTCATTTCATTAAAAGAATCAGTATCCACTCTTTCATCCTCTGTTCCTCTCCCCAGTGTCTTCCTGTTCAGTGGGCTCTCCTCACTGTTGGACCGATGGGACCTGCCTGCCGCTGTGTTTCCCTTCAACATCACCATCTTCCTCTTCCTCCTCTGCACTGGCCCAGACAACCCCTACTTTCCTCACCGTACAGCTACGCCACCGGGGGCGCTGCAGTCAAACGGGACCGAGATCGTCGTGTTACAGGTACATGTTGACGACATGACGGGGTAAACCCTGGCTAGAATGGGGAAACTTTTGACGCACCTTCCAGTAAACACTGACTTGGTGATTTGTGTGTGTCTGGGCAGATTGAAGTTGTAATTATGTAGAAAGATTAAAACTTCCTGAGCATCTAGGTACCTTTTCTAGATGAAGATTTAAGGTGCAACACAACCCTCTGAACCGCACTGCTGTCTTGTTGGCATGGAAATGGAAACACTCAATTGAAGTACAAGTGAGTCAACTCAAGTTTGCACTTAAATACAGGTCTTGAGTGGATGCAGTTCGTTACATGCACATTGTTCCCCAGACAAAGAGCACAGGAGGAAGTTTTTTTTAACAACACTATACGTCCCCATGGAGGCCATTGGGTGATCACTCGGATCCAATACAGATCAAGACCAACCACAACGTCTCCTCTCACCTTCTTAAAATGCAGCACACATACTGAGACTAAATGGTACTCTGAGGCCAGGACATCTTCTTCTGAGAGGAAACTAATATTCTCATCCAGGATGTGCCAGAAGTGTAAATGTTAAGCAGCTGGGATGTGCTGGTGAGGCTATGTAATGTCTCTTTTTATGAATTCCCAATTTGCTCGTCCAGCGTTCACTAAGTTCTCCACCAAGGCACAGTTTTCACAAAAATCCAAACAGTAAGACCCCATTTCGTGCCATACACAGGCCTATAAAAAATATATTCAGCCCTCTTGAGAGTTTTTCTGTTCTTTTGTTTTTCAACATGGAATCATGGTCTATGAAATTAGGCTTCTTTTGACCAGAATCGACAAGAAAAAGATTATTTCATATCAAAATGAAAGCAGATTTCTACAAAGAAATGTCACCTGATTAAAAGTATACAGCCTAAAGTACATGATGGCATAAGTATTTAACCCCTTCAAGACAGTAGTTCATCGATGCACCTTTAACTGTATTAGCAGGTGTTGATAGGTTTCAATCAGTCTTGCACATCTGGATATTGTAATTTTACTCCATTCTTCTTTGTAAAACTGTTCAAGCTCTGTCAGGTTGTACAGGATTGGGATTCTCAGTTGGATTGGGATCTTTCTCAGCCCCTCCAGAACATTCACCTTGTTGTCTTTTAACCATTTCTGTGTAGCTTTGGCTGTATGTTTTGGGTCACTTGCTTACTTCTCCCAAGTCACAGTTCTCTTACAGACTGCATATGTTGTCCTCCAGTATTTCCCAGTGCTTTGTGGCATTCTTCATGCCTTCTACTTTTACGAGCCTTCCAGGGCCTTGCTGCCAAGAGAGCATCCCCACATAATGATGCTGCCGCCACCATGCTTCATACTGTGGATGTTGTGTACTGATGAATAACACTACACCACTAAATTAAAGAAACTAGAGACAGAAGTTGTGCAGTTTTACTAAATCCAGGAACCATTTATCATGAGCTAGAGTTTACAGTGAATGTCTACTTATCTGCTCCAGCATCTCTACAGTATTTTGATGAAGTTTTTTATTTGCTTCTTATGCAAATTGTGTTGATGCTGAATAGCCACACACTTGTCTCACCCGCACATTAGTAAGCTGATGGGGTCTCAAAACTATATTCTAACAAGGATTTGCATTGGTTCTCTTTTGTCATAGAAACTTTCCCAGAATCTGCTCAACAAGGAAGAAAAACACAGCTGACGGCTCATTTTGCATTTTTCTTTCATTAGCGTTGCAACAGGCGAGCTGCCACCAAGAGGATACCTGTCAAAGTAACATTTGCGATGATATTTAAACAGAAGCAGCTCATCAAGCCACATAACAAGAGCAGGTGCAGCTCATTAGTATAGTCTCAAAGGGAAATATTAGAAGTGATGGAATATATGATGAGAAGATCGCAAAAAAGACAAATCCAAGCTGAACTGAGGCCAGAATCATCCTCAGTGCGGTCGGCATGCTGCACCCCGGTCTCCAGAGTGAACAAGTAACTGATAGGAGCACAATATGCATAAGATCAGCCAGCTATGACTCACCAGTTACTTAGCAACAGTCAGCGGTCGAGCTCCTGTTTGGAAATTATAATCAGCCCAAACTGTTTCAATTAAAGAGCTGAGTCTCATTGTGTGGGTTAAGCTTTGTATGCAAGTTGGTGATATTTTGTTCAGTTTCTGTGGATAGAAAGCATCTGAACTTGGCGCAAATATCGTAAGTGCCAGGCAGGTTCAAGGTTTAAACTGAGAGGGATTTCAGAGATTAGGGATTCAGCTGTGAGTTTGGCAAAACCAGGGAGAAAGAACAAATAAGAACCCTGAGCGCTGAGGCTTAGAGTACAGTTGATTGGAACCGTAGCTATTGCGGTGTAGAAAATAGTTGTCTTCAGCTGATGAATTCAGATGAAATGAACTTACCTTGAGCTTCTTCGCACAAGACAAGAGCCCAGACTGTCACCAGCTGCTGCGCTCGGCTTTTGATCTCCGTCAGCCAGCTGGCATTTCAATGCTTGAGGAGCGACTGAATTTTAATTTTTGAAGCAGGCGGAACAGATTATGTGATATGAATCATAAAAGTTCTATTTTTCTTCCAAATGTAATGAATATACATGAAGATCACTTGTTTGCATGTGTGTTTATGTATTACTTGGAGTTCAGCAGTCTGTGCTGATTATATGAACAACAAAAGCCCTTGTGCAGAAACAAAGAAATCCACAAATTCCTATAAACATGCTATATGCATATAGAGAAACACTAATAACTATTCTTCATATATATCTTTACCATGCAAATTATGTGTATTTAATTCTAATACAGTGTGAAGAATTAAAGCTGGGAGTATTTTCATATAACCAATGCATTAAACAGATATGTGAGTATGGAAAAGGTCACTCACAGTAATGAACCCGCGTAGAGTTATCGCCCCAATCTGCAGTTATCCCCAGCTCCACTGCATGAATTAATATAATTCGGCTAATTGATTTGGTTTAATGGATGATAACTGGTCCCCTCTCACTGTGCATTAGGCTTCTTTCCAGATGCTTTGGGGGGAGGAAAGTGATTTGACAAACCCGCTGTGCAGTAGCTGTCTAGCACCAAACAGACAAAATTAGCAACTAGCTAATGAACATAGTGCCATATGTGGCAGCCAAAGAGGAAAATGAACCCTTCAGGAGTTGGTGCAGACTAAACTAGTGACTTGTAATTGCTGATTTGCCAGAAACGTGCCTCCAGCTGAATGCAACCTCATTCAAGTGATATAAAAGTGCAAACGGCTGCATTATGCTACGTGGTTTACACCCACGATTACACAGATTTCATTCCCGTTAGCATTAGAAAAGTTGATATATTTTGAAGTTGAAATCAAAACTACAGGGAGCAAGAGAATGAAAACATTTGACAGCATGGTAGAAAGTCATTTGAGGTGTCCTTGTGGTCTGGGATGGATTCCACATTATGGCCATGTCCCATATCCAGTTCCATCAGGGGACCACTGCTGCATGACATCCCTCCCTCTCTTTATTCACCCTCACTTCCTGTCTGTCCTAACTGTTGGCGATTGTAAAATTGCATAGCATTTAAAGATCCTTAATTTTTTTTTTACCTTGTTGACATATTTTTTATATAGACAAGCAGTCAGAGCCATGGCTGAGCATTCCTGTCTTGAAGCTGCGCAGATTCAGACTTCTAGTGTTTCACACGTAGCAAACCGAAGGAACCAGTCCTGTTAGTTTCTGGGGTGGGGTAATTTTCTTGTTCAAACCTGTGTGGCTGAATTCCTCCAATATTACAACTTCCCTTTGTGTAGCGCTGAGTAGTCTTAGAGTGTTTGGAGACTGCAGGAGCCGCAAGATGGACTTCATAGATCTGCACCAGTATAGAGTTACATTTAGCCATTTAAGGCAGGAAGGGATTATTTTCACCAAAAAATACCCATCAAAGTATGAATACTGATACTGATGTATAGATGCATTTTAAGGTGGCCTTTTAATGGTGAAATTCAGTTTTATTGTGTTTCGTAGTTGTTAAAAACATAAAGGTTTGAAATAAAAGCTTTTAGGATATGAAATAATTTACTTCTACCATTTCTCAAGCCCTGTCGCCTCCAGTTTTACAAATGGAACCAGGTGCTACCTCACACCTAAACTGCATTTCATTGCTTTGTACTTGTGCATGTGTAATGACCGTAAAGTTGAATCTAATCTAAACAGCCAATACTTGGCCATTTATAAGAGCAGCTTCCTCACAGTCCACGAGGTCCATTAACTCTAACTCTAAAATGTCTCAGTTACAAAGCAAAGCTCACAAATTGATGCTGTTGGCTGCAAGAGTGAACACAAGAGTCTCCATGCACCCCCAGCACCTGAGACACTGAAGACTGAGTGGATTGCTTTTTGTTTTGGATGTCACTACAAAAATAGGGAAATCCTCATTTTTTAAAAACCTTTTTCTAACCTTAACAATAAAAAGGAGATGTTTAAGACATTTATATTTTTGAGTTTTTAGGGGTTAAATCAATGAACGAAACTTCAAAGCATCAGTTAGGAATTCAGTGTAAAACTCAATCTATTCACTCACCACCTTAGATTAATACTGTAGCTGCAACACTTCACCTTTTACATCCAGCTTATTTGGTGCAAAAACACATTCTCTTTGTCTCAGCGTGACCTTGCTTCATTATGTGTTCCAGCACGAGCTCCTCTGGGAACACGATACCTCAGGCAGAGACGTGACCTGACCAGACCTGTAGGCGAATGTCTCGGCATGAAACAATCTGACGGACACCGCTGACTGCAGCTGTTAGATTTATTTCGCTCACCGCCTCGCGTGCGTTTCTGTACGCGGCGATCTGCAAAACCGACTGTGAAGTTGTCCAAACTAGATTAGCTACGCTGACTAAACCCCCTCAGCGCTGCTAGGTGTCCTGAATATAGAGTCAAGATTTACACACAGTTCTGTTACCAAGCATCGCGCCCCGTGGCACAGTGTGTCCTTCGCACTCAATAATTACTTCCCACAAGTTTCGGCTCCAGATATCTCTCTTTCTCAGTCCATTTTGCCTTGATTTAATGTTCCATATATTCCTTTGGTTCCTCCATCTGCTCTATAAATGCTGTCCCTTTCATTTCATCAGCTCCCATCGGCCTGTTACTTATGAGATCTGAAAGCTCTAAATCCTCTCTGCTTCTCCTCTGTTTCTCTGCTCTGCTATGCAAATCTCCTTCCTCCTCCACTTTCTACATTTTTTTTTTTTAAATCACCCCTTCCTCTCCTTCCTCATTTTACAATAAAAAGCTACATTTCAAGGACGGCTCAGTAGATATCAGTTATGGTGCTTGGGAAGCAATCTCACCTCTCCTTTCTTTTTTCCTCCTCCTAAATGTTATTTTATTTTTTTACATTTTTCTCTTCTACTGCCCTCCTCCTTCCCTTTTCCTTCCACCCATCTCCATTTTCCTCCTTCCGTCTCTCCTCCAGTTGTCTCCAGAGATGGCGATGACGTCGGTCCTATTTATATTTAATGTCTTCAGCTTCAGTCACTCTGCTGAGGATGGCGCTCCGGCTGCACTACCGTGTATTAAATCGTACACAAATGCACACACACATGGACACACAAAGAGTTGTGTGCCAGCCCTATAATTAAAGACCATTTATGACTTGTAAATATCAGCGACGGGCAGGTGCACCCATCACATCACCATGGAAACCCTTCACTTGTCAGTGTTGGGAGAGCAGTGAAAGTGTTTGAGAGGAAGGAAGCCTCTGACTATATATTCCACGCATTTTGTCTTGTGTGGGAGCTTTTGTTTTTTGCTCTTGAAATTTTTGTAATTAACACGGCGCTCCTCCTCTAACTCCCGTCTCTGCCCAGGTGATCCGTGGCATCCCTCTCGGCGTGGGTCAGATCTTTGCCTGTGGAGCCTTTGGGCCCTCCCTCCTCATCCTGGGAGCCGTCCTGCTCTACTCCCCCCTGCTGGCCGTCCACGCTCTGCTGGGATCAGCTGTCGGAACGTTGGCCGGTGAGTCTCAATCTGCTGCTGCATGTGTCGGCGTGGGAGGAAATCTTTTGTGTGTCACATGTTGTAATATAGCGTTTATTACACGTTGTTACATCAGAGGTAGAAATGTTTTATTCCTAATTGCACCCATACCCCCATAGCAGGCTGTAGTTACTGCTTTTAGGCTCATTTCACACCACTTTTAGTGTCGTTACTAACAAGGAAACTCCCAAACTTCACACATAAATGTCAGTTTACTAGTCATGGGGAGCAGCGCTCGGCCTGGTTGCGTAATAGCGACTCTGCAGGAGTTGTTAAGTCTGAGGCAACATTTGGAACAAAAAGCCGGCGACGCCAAGCGAGGGAGGACTTCTGTGTTTACCATTTCAGGAGAAAAAGAAAAAGATGGTTTTGACAAGCTTTTTAGAGCCTGACAAGTACTAAAAGCAGGCTATTTTTGTAGAAAGCAGCGATATGGTAGAAAATAGCAGAGAAAGAGAGGGCTCCCAGTGGTTCATAGTAAATAAGCCCATTTGCTCAGATGCTGTACTTAACCTTTTAGACCCCAAGCATTTTTTTTTTTTTTTTTGCTAATATCACATTTTTCCTCATCATAGTCTCGGTTTTCACTGCAATATAAAGTCCTGCGCATCTGAAAGGATTGAAAAAGCCTTGAATCAACATGTACTACTTTAGTCCAAGTGCACCCACATGTGACCAATACGAGGGGGGGAGGAAAAATCACAATTTGACTGTCATTTTTAGCTTGCTTCCATTCTCATCTCTCTATCTGCTCTGTGTGCACACTGCCTGGAGTTCAGCTAAATAGTCCCTGAATTTTTGTCTTGTGGCTGTTGGTTGCAGCTAACTACTGAAAAAATGTGTTGCACTAATGGTTTCACGGTTGCACCAAAGACTTTTAGTTTCTGCAAAGGCTGTGTTTTGGGACAAGTTTTTAAATGAGACATGTAAAGTAAATTGAATTTGGAGACTATTATTTTGGTTTTAAGCTTTTAAGTGTTGAAATTGTGAAGAAATGTTCATGATTTCTTTCTTTTACAGTTGCTAGCCTTGATTAATAGTTTACTTTTGGCATTTTTAAAAAAAGATAACGGCCTTTTAAACATGCTGGCGGGCTTCGAGGTTTAGAAATTTTGAGGTACATTTGCTTTATTTAATGCTGCCTTGTACTTTCATTCCACTACATTTTAGAGGCAAATTGTATTGTGCTTTCTTTCTGCTCCACTAAACTCATCTGATAACTTAGTTACTGAAATAAAGATATTATGCAGTGGATTACAAACTTTTAAAATACAACCCTTTTGTCTTCTTCCAGTGTAGTTGGGGTCACATTTCAGATGTCTATCAGTTGGTAACAGCTTTACCAAACGGTGATTTTTCCCTCTAAATGTCTCACATGGTTTCTATTTCAATAAATCTTCAAATAATCCAAGTTCTCAATGTAAAGATAGAATGTAAAATATTAGCTAAAAGGCAAAAAAAATTGAATGAAGTGTGAGAATTTTGTTTATCCTTCTTTCCATCCTATAAATCATGTGAAGAGTTTGTAGATTTATCTGCTGTCCCTTGATATGAAATTGAACTTAAAATACCTTGAACTCCACCTGCAACAGCTCACACACTGACGCTTCAGTCGTCATAATTCATGGATAGTAACATATCAGCAAGAGAGGCCAAAAACTTGTCTTTAACTACATTTTTGTAAGTAGAGTTTGTTTATGCAGGACTTTAACTTGTAATATAAAAAACTACTTTAATGTTTCGGTGCTGAATTCTTCCTTCACCACTGGAGGATCCTGACTCAAACCACGGATCCTTCACAGTTAACCCCTAAGCCTTTTTTTTTTTTGCTGCCATTCTGTCACATTATCTTCCTCCCAGACTTGTGAATCCATTATTTATCTTGTGCGGAGTCACAAGAAGCTTGAACTCCTCCCAGGTGACAGGTAGCAGGCAGGTACATACTGGTTAGGTTGCAAGTCAGTCACAGGGCAGACATCATTTACATTCACACAGTTAACCCCCTCCTGACCTTGGGCTGCCCATCATGCTGTATTTGGTTACTGAAACAATCATCCATTAGCAGTATCAGAAATGCCAGAATAACCTTCCATTTATTAGCCCAATAGATTGCAGCTCCCTGTATGGCAAATGTTAAATTACAGTACGTGTGGTTCAAAGTCAGGTAAGGTTTATAATTCCCCCTGGCTGTACGACAAAATGTCAGCAGCAGATGTATGAATAAGAAATTGTATAGCAGCAGCAGCAGCAGCAGCAGCAATCTGTGCTGCTCAGCAATTAGCCAGTTCACCGACACAGCTGGCTCATCCACAAACACAGGCCTGTGGCTGTGTTTGCCTTTTACATCTGATTCTATTTGGAGAGAGTTCAGCTCTGCTTCCGTCTGCAGCTATAAGTTCAATGCAGTGTCCGAACAGCCTTTGTTGTGTGTGTGTGTGTGTGTGTGTGTGTGTGTGTGTGTGTGGTTGTGGCTATGAGTCATACTGTAAAAAAAAAAAAAGCACAGATGAGTTGGAGGGAGACTCGCACAAACCCGTGGTGGCAGTGGCAGGTACACACAGCTGCAGCAAACACAACAGTGTGGCAGGAAGGTAATCAAAGACTTTAACGAGACTGTGAAGGCAGCAGAGCCGAGAGGAGGCAGCACGGCGGCGAAATGCACACGAGCAAGATGCCACGGTCTCCACAAATGCTCTCATCTGTGCATTCTGTCTTTCCTTCTGTCGTCTTTTTTTTTCCCCCCCTTCCTTCTCTACTTCATTGTACAATTCAGATATTTTGCTATTGTGAATGTCCTTTTCTCCAGTTCAGGGTTTTAGTGAAATCAAATCATTAGCAGACTTTGTTATTTGTTGAAAAAGTCAACCATGCTTTTATTTTTCTCACAAGATTGTATCATGTATCCTCCCTGAAATCTAAAATGTGCAGTTAGTCATAGTTAATATACTTCAGCAGAAAGTCTTTTCCAATAAGAATTTACCTCAAGATGTTGCTGTGAGTTGAAAGTCTTGATATAAACCTCTCTGACTGGAAACCCACGAAAATACTAAAACACAAGATTGTATAAAGGTTATTCTTTGAAAAATCAACCCTTGCTTGCAACTTGATCCCCTCAGAATCAGCACTTTAGTATATTTAATGAAAGCATGCAAACGTTTGCCTTCATACTATGAATATTGTCGGAGCTACAAGCCCTTTAAGTTCATAGGGGTGGGTTGAAACTTCACTATTTTAATTTTACGCCATTTTTCTATCGAACAACTTGCAACCAAATCTATTTTACATCCACTCCAGGTGTCACAATCTAAAACCAAAATCTTGTTTTTGTTCAGCAAAATTTTTCTATAGCCAACTTTGAGCATCAATATTATGGGATATATAGTTTCAAAACCTGCAAGCATTGATACTCAGGATTAGTTATCTGTTCTAATAACTAAGTGGGGAAAAAAACATTAAAAGTGCTTTTTGGGTTAATTTCAGGTGTCATTTTACAATGTGGGATGGGTGGTTGATCAAAACAAGCTATAGCAAATGAAAGGTTTAATTTTTACCTACATTTTGATACCAGACTCGTCTTCATGTTTCCTTCTGTGTCAGAATCATGTTCTTACACAGTCATATCTTAACATTTGCATCTTATGGTTTTGACATAGAGAAACAACTCTGGTGTTCTCAAGTTTTAAATAATATTTTTGGACAAATCCCAGAAGACTGGAGTGTTTAGCGTTCGTTTGAGAGTTAATTCTACCGTGATAAAAGTTTTTATTCTGTCAGCTTGTTCTGTCGTCACGTTGCCAGACTGAGAACTACGGTCATGATGTGGAATCTTGGTAGCCAACATTTGTCTTTTCTACAGAGCCAGGAACACGATTGTGCAGGAATTAGCATGATTTTAACTCCATGAGGGAAAAGAATCTCAAATTTTAGTTTTTGCACAGTTTCACTGAATGCAGTCGAGTTAGTGTCGGGAAGTTTCTCTTCAGATTTGCTTGATTTTTAATGGAATGACCCATAATGAAGGCGCAGATGTCGTCTTTTGATGCTGCTCACAAAAGAGACAAAGTAAAGAAAAATAATAAATAGTCAAGTAATATATGAAGGTATTTCCCTGAACTTGTCATTTCAATCTGAGAGCATCACTACTTCACGTATGTTCAGATTCTGTTATTCTTTCCAGCTAAGCCCTGTTGTTTCCCTCAAACAGCTCCTGGTCTCATACGAATCAGCTCAGATTTCGTGGTCTGCACTATATTGCTACACGATCACGCTGCCGTCTGAGTGCGTCTTCTCGTTCTCTAACTGCTTCAAAACTTCTGCTCTCAGATTTGCATGAATTTGGGGAAACAGCCCTGTCAGCATTCCTCAACCAATACAACACCAGCTGTGACATTGACCAATGAAACTACTGTCACTGCCGTCATCACTCTTTTTGAGATTTTCCATGAGAATAACAGAGAAACACCGTCCAGTTTGTCGCTTGTTGCTGACTAACAGTGTCGGCATAATTAAGACTTAAAGGCTTGAAACCTATTAGCATGGATGCATTACCGTGCCACAAACGCGCCTTTGCCAATTAAATCTGAAGAAAGTGAGCTCCATTAAACTAAAATACTCATTGAGCTCTTTGATTTGAGGGAATCATGCTGGTCAGTAACCTGTTGAACTACCCAGTTTTCTCCTGTAGCAACTCAATTAAAAGCCAATGTGTGACAGAACGACTACGACACATAGCTGCTTCAATAAAAAACAACAGTGTAAATATAGACAAAGGTATATGTATTATCTCCAAAAGTTCTACAAGAAAATAAGTGAAGCACATACATAAGGCCTTGATTTAACTGTTCAACGTCATACCTGGCTTTCTGTTGGTTTGCGGTGTTGTTAGATTGAGATCTGGGCACGAGGAGGCTGAAGACACTGAAGCACAGGACATTTTGTGCTGCAACAGTCCATCTGACAAACAGCAGATTGGTTCCCCAGCAGGGGCTGTTTGAGAGCAGGGTTTAGAGGGAAAGCGTTATGAAATCGTAAAAACGAGACAACAATGAAAATGAAAAATAGGGAAATAACTCCAGAGTCATAAAAATAAAACTCTTTTCGTGGGGAAGTGTGGAGGATGGATTCGGTAACGGCTTGAGGAAAGAAGTTGTTTCAAAGTGTGGCGGTAAAGCAGCAGATACTTCTGTATTAGACAGTAATAAGTTGTAGCTGAGCTGGATATTGTCTTTTTGTATCTTTTTGGACTCTGTGCAGACGTTTTGTCTCACGATATCACTGATGATGTGAGCCAAAAAGGTGCAAAAGTTAGCAAGAACTTGGCATGAGAATGGAGCTTTCTTGAGTTTTCTGAAGAGCAACAGTCTTCTTCTTCTTCTTCTTCTTCTTCTTCTTCTTCTTCTTCTTCTTCTTCTTCTTCTTCTATCAATAATCAGCTCTTCAGTTTTGTTGATTTTTAACAGTCGGAAGCTTTCTGTGCACCAGAGCAAGATTGTTGATTTCCTGTTGATATGAATTCCCATCGTGGTTTCAGTGCTGCCTGCACTTTGCAGCAGAGTTCTCTCCATGTCTGGGAGTGCAGCGTGAACCCTGGAGGGCTCCGTCGTCGAGGCTGGAGGAGGTGTTGCTGCCAGTCCAAACTGTCTGGGGCTCTGTTTGTGAGGAAAACCCAACAGCAGAGTGTGGGACTCGAGCTCAGAGTGTAAAGCTTCCTGGGGGAGAATGTACTGAACGCTGAGCTGAAAACAACAAACAGCCCTGTGATGGAGGTGTTGTTGTTTTCAAAGTGTGTCGGGACACAATGTACTGTGAGCAACGAGTGGCACAGACAGTAGAGGCACTAGACATTCAATGGGACAACTTCGTCAACAACATGCCACCAATAACAACAACAAACAACAAACAAATGACAGCAAACAATAATAATGGTGATAGTGATAATAATAATAACAACAATGATAAGAACAACAAGAAAGACAACAAATAATACAAGAACAAGTACAACAAACGTCAATATAATACCAATAACAACCAACAACAAACAAAAACAATAACACATAAACAACAAACCAACAACAGTAACAACAACCAACCAACAATAACATGACTAAAAACAAACAAGAACAACAAACAAACAATAACATGACTAAACACAAACAACAACAACAAACCAACAATAACATGACCAAAAACAAACAACAACAACAAACCAACAATAACATGTCAAAAAAGAAATAACGACAAACCAACAAACGACAACAACAAACAAACAAATGACGCCAACAACAAACAACAATAAACCAAAGAAACAACAACAAAAAGCAATACAACACCACCAACAAACATCAACGATGACAACAAACCAACAAAAGACAACAAGAAACAAACATCAAAAACAACAAACAATACAACAATAAGTAAAAGCAAATGCCAACAAACAGCAACAAACATCAACAAAATAATAACAACAACAACAACAAACTAACGACAACAACAACACCCCGCAGCAGCCCGCAACAACAACACCAGTCATTCCAAGCAGAAGGAGAAAGACGAGAGGCTGAATTGGGTAAACAGAGTTAAACATGGTGTAACAAGGTTTACAACATAAATCAATATAACAACACCAGATACAATAATAAAAGAACAAAACATGCTACATCCAAGTAAGTAAAGAGAACAAGTGGAATAAACAAGCATGGTGGGTAAAACCACAAAGACAAGACTAGAAGTGATAATAATAATAACAATATGGGCAGAATCTGAACTCTTTGTGTACTTGGACGCATCTTCTGGTGAACCTGCTTCCCTGAAAAAATGTAAACAGTCGCCCACGCATGGAAAAATTAAGCTGCAGCGCACAGTGAGGGAGTTAAGAGTGTGAATAAGTGCTACTAGGTCAAATACAAAACTTAATCCTGCTTGACAGATAACCAGAGAGGAAAAGAAGGATCAGTGTCAGGAGACAAAGAAGAAAATGTCAGACGGAGATAAGAGGGAGAAAAGGGATAAAGTGAGCGAAAGAGGGAAAAGAAGGACCAGAGAGAGAAGCAACAAGAGAGGAATGTGCTCAGAGATGCAGCATAGAAGCAAACGAGGAAAACCCGAAATGATCAAGAGATCTGAGCTGAATGTGTGTGTGTGGATTGACACTGAAGACACAGTGTGCTCCTGGCTCCGTCTTTAGTCCTCTGTCTTACCTCCCCACGACGAACAGCCCGTTTTCTTCTGTCAACTTCTTCTCCATCTACTTTTAATCCTTTCATCTTATCAACTTTGAAAACTCATCTCATCCCTCTTTTCACTTGCATCGTTCTCTCCAGTGCGTCTCTGCATTCGTTCTCCTTCAACTCTGAGTGTAGAGATGATTCAGGAAAGAAAAGATGAGAGTTTATGAGTGTGTGATGTCGTCACCAACCTCATTGATAACTGACAGGAACTGATAATTGATCACTAATCCCAGACTCAACCAGCATCTGCCCAATCACAGCTTAGCAACTGTAACCAGGCACTGCAAACCTTCATGTGCACGGAGCTGTGAAAGAGAAATACCTGCTCTGTGTCGGGAGATGTTTGAAGGTGGTGTCTTTGTAATCATCAACAAAAAAAAAAGTGGAGAGAATTAGAATGAGTGGCTTCTTTAGGCCTGGACATTGAAGACTGAATGTTTTATGAAGAGCCTCAGATCAACATTTTTATTTTCTCTTTTATGTGTTTTAATTTAACAAAAGAAAGAATAAATAAGTAATCCTTTTTAGTCTTTTTTTATCTTAAATTTTTTTAAAACCCTAGATCTATTTATCTGTCATTGCGATCATGCCTTAAAGACCTTGAAATAATATAATACAGTTGATCAAAAACCTGTTTTTTAAAGTGTTTAATAGAGATTTTTAAAGGTGTAGCTGCAGCAGTTACACTATTGTGTGTGTGTGTGTGTGGCTGTTTTACTTAATCATCTATAAAAATGACCTCTATGGACGAAAGTAATAAACAAAACATGACAACAGGTTGCCAAGTACCAATGTACACATTTTATTTTTTTACTGTTAGGTACTCCAATTAGATGAGCTATCATTAGGCTGTTGACAGAATATACTATGTTTTTACCAGTAACACAGGCAGCAGCTTTACTCTGATTAGCATTTATTTTATGTATTATATTATGTGACTTTATAGGCGAATGTTCAACCAATTAGTCAACCAATTTACTATTGAATAAAATTGATGAAAACAAGTATTTCTAAGGCACATCTTCTCTCATGATTATAGTAATAATAGTAAATATGATAGTAAATCATCAGAAATAAGAACAATTTCAAGGCACACGACTGGTCTAGGTGGTCTGTCCTCGCTGTAAAACTACTGTAGAACCATGGAAAGAAATACTGTCTTCATTTTACTCTGAAATAACATGAAAATGATGCAGTAATTATTCTATTATATGTTTTCTTTCTTCATAAAGCAGGACCTGCTAACTAGCTAAACATATGGAGTTGCTTCCAAATGTAAGTACACGTTATTTTCATACCTCCATCATTATTTAGGATTAAAGGTTGTGTTCTGGAAAGACTTAATCAGGATTGAAAGCTCAGTTGTGTACAAGCCAACAGGCTAGTGTACCAGAAATTTAAAATAACTACATATATATTTTCAACACTGTAAAAAATGATGTTTTTCTAAACATTTTTAATTGTAATTTTTTTCTTTAACAGTTTGCTGTTATTTTGCAGTTTCCCTGTTAAATGAGAGATAATAACTTGTAAAATCTCAGAAAAAAAGTGTTAATTTACTTAATGTTCATTGTAAAACATATGGTCAAAACTGTAAATAATGTTCACATCAAAAATCTGTATTTTCAGTAATGAATTGTTTTAAAAGGTTTAACTGTAAAATTCCACCATTTTACTGCTTTTAACTAAACCAAATATGTAATTATTTTACAGATGCATGTCATTGGTTGAAAGAAAAATTATTTATATTCAGGATAAATCTTGACACAAAACCATCATTTACAGATTTTCCCTATTTTGGTAAATTATTGATCATAACTAACAAAATCAGCAAGGTTGCCAGATTTTTGCTGTAATTTTTAACCGTATTTTACTGTTTTAATATGTATATGTTCTGACACCTTTGCTGCCAGATTTTGACAGTTCGTTCTAATTATTTTGCAATCCTCTAATTAGTTTCTTAAATAGAAAATATGAACATCAGTTCTAACCGGTGGTTTTGCTTGCCCAAGAATGTTTTTTGAAAGTAGGAATTTAAACCATCCAGGGGATTTGTAAGAACAAAAAAATACTTTTTAAATACATTTTTATTCATTTTAATACCAAGGTTAATTAGTATAACCTTCATTTCTTGTGGGTAATTTTCTCCAGACTCTCTGGGATGTGGGCGATAAAGCGAGCCACAGTTTGAATAGTCTTTAACAAACAGCAGCACTGCACACATTCACATCTGTCCCACTGTAAACAATGGCAGGTGGGAGCAGAAATTACTCTCAGCCAAGTAGTCAAACGTTACACACTTCAAATAAATTAATGCTTCAACTGGTAAGAAAACATGTAATGATGCGTGAAGCACAATAGTGCAAAGTCTAAAAATAATAATGCTTCACTGAATGATCTGCTGTTTGTGTTCGTATCTTCTGCTCACAAAGTCATTTATGTGTTGACTCTATAAATTATAGGCCTGCTTTTGTTGACTTACGTATGAAATCAGTGACCCACACATTCAAAACTGACCGTGGTTTTTAAGACCAAAGCTGTTAGCAGATGTTTGCAGGTGGAACCGCTGCAGCTCTCTCGGACTAACAGCCTCATTACCTCCTAATGTCCACTTTGTTGGAGCCGGAAGAAGCAGGAATGACAGAGAGACAGTGGCTCGGATCAGACCGAGAGAGGAGAGACACACGAAGCCATATTTAGAGCTGTCACTCACGGCGCTGTGGTGTTAAATATTCCCACGAGGGGCTTCCGGAGGAGGAGATCAGGGGCTGTATGTAGGCCAGAGCCTCTCCATCTCCCACTGCATTCATGTTATAGGAGAGTAATTGAGCAACGCTGGTCGGGGAAATCACACATAAAAGGTGTCTTCCTGGAAGGGTGTGCTGTTTGTGGTTTGCAGATCAAGAGGAGAAACGAAAGGAAGACAAAGCAGCTTTGTTTTTCATGGAGGATATTGATTTATGGCTTGTGCTACATGGTGATTTTGCAACTAATAGGCATACTTGCGCCGTCTCTACTTGAGGCAGAGCAGCATGATAATGGCTAACACCCACTTTTTGCGATTTTCTTTTCACTATTGGCAGTTATTTTCAAAACTGTACACTAATGGCCTTGAGTCAGACCTATGGGTGTTACATAAGGGGCCTTGAGAAGAGCAGCACACAGTCTGGAGCATGAATGAAATATTGAGTGTAAAGGACTGAGCTGAACAATTTCAAACATCTCTTTAGAAAATGGATTATTCTGGTGGCACTCAAGATGGATTCCTTTGGTTAATGGCATTCTCCTCACTTTTCATGGTTTGTGTTTAGAGCTAATTAGCAATTGTTAGCAACCAGTTCTTTTCCTGATCATCTGTGTGACTGATGCAGAGGGCGTGTGTCATATCTGTTGAGCTGTACAGTAGTAATGCCACTGAATGGAGCCGTGCAGTCGGGGGGGAAAAAATGTATGCATTGTGTTGCCATGGGAACCTACATGCATTCAGTTTGTGATGCATAATTTTATGCTTGGTCCCGATTTGCTGCCAAGTTCATTTTACTCTGCAGCCAGTAGAACACAGATTAGAAAACTGATTAGTCTGCCAGTATTTATCACACATAATATTCAATTAGTAACATTATTTTCTCTTTGATTAAGCCAAGTGATCTCCATGCATCCTTCATTATGGATCAGTATGAGACCTAAATGCGCCTCATCAATATCATGTTTGACTAAATGAAGTTTTAAGACCTCTAATGTGCAGCGTTAAGGGCAGCTGCCTTGAGAGTGCACTTAATGGTAAAATAGATGTATTCACTTACACTAGGGATGTTAATGAATGATGGTTTAATCGATCCATTGCTAGTAAGTAGTACTGTAAGTTGTTTTTAAACAGAATCACTCAATAAGGCAGAAGACATGCATGTCAGAAAATGTATTGTGGCTTAATTGTAGTACCTGGTTGTGCCACCAGATGGAGACGGTTACTGGTTAATGCTGTAGCGACCAGAGGAGATCGTCACTTGGACTATGTTAGCGAGAACTGATGAAATGTAGTTCCTACCAAAGGATCGTCACCTTGTCGCGGTCGGTGGGCTTGTGTGTCCCAGTGAGCCTTAGAGCTATGCTGGCAGGAGGTTCGTCTCCTGGTAGGGCCACCCATGCCAGACAGGTGAAAGGGTAGAGGCCTGACGAGGCGTGTTCCACTGGTCCTCCAGGTTGGGGGTTGAACAGAGGACTAACAATCATGTTCTGTAAAAACACTTCTGTTATGGAAACAGCAAAAGAGGAACCTTTGTTGCTGCCCTACATGGCTGATGGCATTCATGAGCATAATGATGATGATGATGATGAAAAGTAGCTAGCAAAATGCCACCATGACAAAGACTTCTGTGAAAGTCAGTGGTCTCTTGCCAAAGCTCACAAATTCAACATGTGCTTAGGTGTACTTGGACAGCATTGTTTTTGCACAATAGCCCAATATATAACTAAGCTGTTGTAGTGGCCTATGTTGATTAGCAAATGAAATAATGCCCTCGGTACCCAATTTGTGTTCTTAATTAACAGATTATTGAATAACAGCGTTGTCGGTTATCGATTAAAAAATTCTTTAAAATTTTCCTCCTGTCTTATACCATTATACCAACATTTTGCATCATTTGCAGGAATAGCATTTTTACCAGCATCATTTTTTAAAATATTATTCACAGCGCTGAGTTACAACAACCTGTTACCCTGAACATTGTGTGGAAGAAGAGTTAAATGATGCATCAAATGCCTTCTTTTATGGGAGCGTGCAGAGATTCAGATGATGAAAACCCAGGTTAACAAAGAAAGTTGATGGCTTTCATTGTCATACCTTTTTAGGTTTTGTCAAACCACCTTATGCAAAAAAAAAAATAACCTGCCCTGTCGGTGCTCATGTAGCGATTGTGCCACTGCATAATAGTGCAGAGAAGAACTGTTTTGGTGGAACTTTTGCACTCAGTAGGTCAATTCATTGCTTTCTTGCAGTGTGTAGGTAGTGACTCAGAGGTTTTTGTTATTTTCTGTAGCGAAAGAGACTTTGAAAACGGTAACACATAGCTAGCTAAAGGTACTTATACCCGCAGTCTACATGTGGTGAATCAGACTACTACCATTCTGTATTGGAGGTTAAAAAGAGGTTTTACACTGAACAAATTTAAATAACTTAACAAACCTAATTTTAAAATTTATGGAAATAGGCCTGTACACTTCAGAAATGAGGTTCTTCATTGGACAAATGTTGATGGAAGCAGAGACTAACCACATAGTAGTAAATCACCCCACAGACCAACAGTTCCCTCTACAACTCATGCTGCTGATACCTGGACAGTGTTAACAAATGAGCCCCCATAGCGAGCAATCCATTTAGCCGCATCCACAAACAGTTTTCCCCCTCAAAGGCATCCGAGGACACAATGATGGATTCACCAGCTGTACGGAGAGCAGAGGCTGAAAATGCAAAGTTCGCCCGATTGCCCGCTAACAATGGGAAACAAAGCGTTATACATGCAGTTCATTTTCGCGGTTCGTTCCACTGTTCTCTGTTCTAGTCTGATCCCAGTTGATGCAGGCAGGTGGAGAGCAGAGGAGACATATTGGGTTTGATATGATAAGAGCACTCTGACTCATTCTATTAGCACAGACAACATCACGCTGGGAGTGACTTGCACACATGCTGTAGACACACAAAAAGAGGGACAGCGTAGAAAAACAGTAAAAATCTGACCATCCTCTGCGGCCTTCCTCCCACATTGCCATTAGTCTTTAATGACACTCTTATGTGGGGAGGCAAACAAAAGAGGGGCGTGTGATGAAGGAAACGAGGAAGGGAGGAAGAAAAAGGAAAGGATGGAGAGGGAGGATGAAAAAGAGGCTAGCTTTTAAAGGAAAACAAACTGTGAGAAGAAAAGGGGAGTGGATGGTGGAGTCGTCCAGAGTGAGGAGGCAGTACAGGGGTGTGGTCAGTCTGCTTCAGAACCAGACTGCTAAGCTGCAGCTCCCACTGCCTGGTAATGAGGAAATCAATCACCGAGCTGCCCGAGGGTTATTTATCTCTAGAGGCGCTCTCACATTTTACAAGTCTCTGAAAAATCCTAATACAGGAATGATGTAGTGTGGCGCAGCTGCGACAACAACTCACATTTGTGCATCGTTCTAGCTTTAGTCAGTGCAAACGGGCCATCCAGGGTAGCGCACGTGCGTCTAAATAATACATAACGGGTAGAGGGTCGCTCCTGTGCAGAGCCAGACAGCTTTCAGTAATTTTTTATAATGTTACTCTTACTCGGGGAGGTAAAAATACACCGTTTCTCTGCAGGGTTCATGCTCTCACTAGCACAAGGAGTGTATCAGTGAAACACATCATTATTTTTTTTTCCTCGGCAGCACAGTGGGCCCCCTCAGTGGAGTCTTGCTTTAGTGTTCAGCAACATTTTCCATGAATTATCCGTGCTGTCTGGTGCACAGATGTCCTATCTTAGGTTTGTAGTGTGCGATTTTTGTGGACACTGGTGGCAGGAAGGGAGGCTGGTTCGTCCGTCAACTATCTCTACAACATCTGGATGGACCGTTCTGATTTTTATACACATTTATCATCCAGATAATGTACCCTAACAGCTTTGGTATTCTCCTGACATTTCCTGGAGTTTCATCATGAAGCACACATTTGTTGTTTTGTGACGGATTGCTATGAAAGTTGCTGCTGACACTCATGCCCCCCATCCGCCTCCCCTCCCTCAGGATGAATATTAATCATTCTGCTGGTGCCGCGACTATTTATCCGCAACCTACGTCAGGACACGATTTTAATTCGTCCGATATTTTGATTCACGACCGAACGACATGTTAATTAGCGAACAGTGGCGCGCTGCTGATGTAGTTTCATTAAAAGGTGGTTTTGTGTTGTTTACGTAAATGAGGGGGTGAACGTGAAGCCGACGCCGGCAGAAAAACAAGGTCATTTCAAATTGAGTCAGAGTTTGTGAATATCAGGTTAAAACTCTGGTTTTTAACTCCAAAGGTTAAACTCTGGTGCTGCCAGATTTGTTCTTTAACCCTGTGAGGCCCCACAAAATTGCAAAATTACATTAATCACTTTTATCTGATGTAAAAATAAAAAAAATCAGTACATTTTTCTTTTTATAGTCTATTGTTTAGGTGCACAATGCTACTACATAGCATGTGTGTTTACTGTATATGTCTGGCAGTCATCCATGAACTAACACAACCTGCAAACTGTGCTTCATCTTTTTGTTTTATTGGGTAAGATTCAAGTAAAATTACTTTTTTTTTTTTGCACATGACAATTAGAATGTCTACAATATTCAGATATTGTGGAAAACATCCATCAGTTTAGCTTTGGAGCTTGTTATGGGCGAGGATGGGATTCCAAATAGCATGTGCCCCTGATTCATTATATGGGGATGCTGCCCCTCTGTAGTGATTCACTTTGTCTGTATTAAAAAATGTGAGTTTAGACCAGATTTGAAGAAATTTAATGAATGCCTTGTGGTTGCAGCGCTCGCTGAATTAAATTTGTTGCCCTTTGCGGCTAAGCCCGTGCTCTTTGTGACCTCGTTCTGATTTTGTTGTTAATCTTCCTCACGTGTGGGTTGAGAGCCGAGGTGCAGCAGAGAAAATGTCAATGCTCCGAGCCTTGCTGAGATGTATCTGGGTCAGCGTGCCCCCCCTCCCTGTACGGTCTGCTTTTAGTTTCAGCATCACAGTTTGTCTCGTATGGACGTGAGTCAGAGGTGAGGCAGCGACCTGGTGTTCATCCACTGTCCTCTATCCACCAATACTCTGCACCACAAAGAGCCTGGATGAACAAAAGCTGTTATTGTGGATTTAAAAGTCAATTATTGCACTTAAGGAAACCTAAAAGTAATATTTTGCCAATAAAAGCAGCATATGTGTTGCTAATTAAATGATTTAAAAGTCTCTCTTGTGTGGTTGATCTCCATGAAAGCTTGTGTCTCCTCTTCTACTGTCTCATTGCAGTGAAAGACATAAAAGTCAAACCGTATATTTTGTAGTGCATCTGCAGCTCAAAGAAGAGGAGACGGGCAGCTTCTTCGTCAGCACTTCCCACTGGCCCGGCTCCACTCACCACCACACAGCGAGCAGCTGAACACAGATGGTTCATTCCAACCGGAAAAAAATCTCAAATGCAAGAGACAAAGTGGACAAATTAGGAATGGTTTCCTTAGTGATGCATCATATCCTGTAAACACTGTTACACAAGAGTGCAAAGTCATGACTGCTATTGTCAGACCTTTAGTTCAATGATGCAGGTGAAAATCCTCCACGCTGGAACAGTTATTCTCATCTTTCTTCTTTGTTGTCTTGAAGCTATAGCCAAAGGGAAAAAAAATCAGGAATTTCCTTATTAGGTTACACGCAAATTAAATATTGCACTGAAGGCAAACAAACAACAGCGTGTGTCTGGCGCCACCACATGGATGAGCTCAGTACTGCCGATTGAGCGAGACATAATTAAGACCTGTGTGTTGTTGCTGTTGTGTGTTTCTGCTCGTCTTGTTCCCAGATCTGCCAGCAGCTGTGACTCATTGGTTTTTGTAATCAGACTTGTAAAGATTTAGCTCTCACCCTGTGTGTGTGTGTGTGTGTGTGTGTGTCAGGTTTATCCATGGCTGTGCGTCATGAGTCTCTGTACTCTGGTCTGTCGGGGTTTAATGGAGCACTGGGCTGCATGGCCGTCGGAGGACTCTTCTTCACCTTCAACTGGAGGACCCACCTCTTAGCCATCGCTAGCGGTGACACAAATACACACCAACGCACTTACACACTGTTGTCACCGATTGTTGAGTGTATAACGACTGTGTTATGTGACATTACAGATCTACAAACACACAGCACCCCAGTATAATGCTAATATAGCAACTATAATAGTTTTTAAAAGACCCGCATGTGCAAAATTTGTGTTAATCTTACTTTAATTTTACCGGAATAATCAAACAAATAGAAATAAATCCTAATCTTTTTGCTCTTGTCATTGCTATTCTCCTTTCTGCCACCAGAGGGCGACAAAACATGTTATTTTATTTTGTTCTATGGTTTATATGTGAGCCTTCTCATTGCCTCTGTCCATGGTGCTGAAGCTTTCTAATGCAATGGAAAGTAGGTTAAAAACTTGGCAAACAAAATAAAAGCAGAATACCCAGAAGGCGACATAGCAACAGTCAAGATAAAGTTATCTGTTAATGAATGCAAACAAAAGTAATAAAAACCCTCATAAGCAGTAGAACACATGATAAGCAAGCCTATATAAAGGAGTTATAAGGAAAGATTCTGTGAGCTTTAGTTTCTCAGGCAGGTCCATCCAAAGCTGAGAAGCACTTTAGATCCGAGTGTAGATTTTAGAACAGTCACAAAGGCCCTACATAAGGATCTAAGGCTGCAAGTTGGCTCATACTGTGTTAACAGTTCATTTTTGATATATAGATTGGAGTCCAGACCCAGAAGTGCTTTAAAAGTGATCAATAAAATGTGTAAATCCATTCTAAAATGAGCCATGTTTGTTGTGATGTGATGCTGTTTTGCTAAAAGCAAAGAAGGAGGAAGTTATAGCAGTCGAGCCTGGAGAAAAGAAATGTGTGAAAGACTTTTTGCAGGTCAGAATGTAGGAGCACTGGATTAGTTCTGGAAATGGTTTTTAACTAAAGGCAGTAGGACCGGAGAACTTTTTAAATCTGTGGTTCAAAGGTTAGCTCTGACTCAAATAGTGCTCCCAGATTTTGTGTAACAAGGTTTCAAGGCTGCTCTCAGTGAGACTGGCACAGTTTGGGGGGAATAAACATTTTCTTGACTGATTGATTTCATGAAAATTGTGCAAGTCTGAAACAGGAGCGAGGCTTCTTTGCTCATCAGGTCACGGGGGGAAGGTATTTTTGCGTTGTCTGCATAGCAATGAAAAGAAACGTGCAATCATTTGGCAGAGTGGAAGCATAAAAAGAAAATAACTGGACCTGACATTGAACCTTGCGGTACCTCAGGTTAATGTAAGCTGCAGAGTGATTTCTCTATAGTGGCTGAACAGATTAAACCCTGAGTGTATTTTTCACCTTCTGGGCTCTTCTTTTGTTAAGTTGTACCATTGGACCTGTGATTTTTTTTTTTTCAGAAATTCACTGGAGCCAAACAAACAAGGCTGACATTCTTGATTCTTAAGCAGTTAAACCCAGATACTGTACATAGGACTCTGTCGTGTCACCTGCTTGTGCTGTGACGTTATGCAGTTTGTCCTTTGACTCATCAGGATGTCAGTTTCTGCTCTCAGTGAATCATGAAGTCATTCTTCTGCTAAATGCACCAGATGCTGAATCGTACCTTCTGAAGGAGAGAATGAAAAACAAGGCAGCATGAATGACCACAGATGGAAACTTTAACAATAATGAGTACATGCAAAACAGCTTATTCAGCCTTTATTGTTTCTTTACACATTTCCTCTTTGCTGTCATGAGTCCAGTTATCCCCTCCTCTATCTTTATCCCTCTAATTATCGAAACCAATTCCCAACCATTTTACAAGCCTCTATATTTGTCTTAAATGGCTGTGATTAAATAGAAATGCTGTCATTCTGTCCATCTAAAGCTTGATTTAATCGCCCTATTTGGTCTGGCTTTCCCTCCTACCTCTGCATCCACTCGTGGGTGCAGCTGGAGCACCACGGACACGAGCGCTGACCAGTTTGGCAGCGAGCTAATCTGCTCACATTAGGTAAATTGGTCTTAATTGAAGCTTTCAGAGTGCGTCGACTATCAGGGTTAAGTGCAGCCAGCTGCCTCCGTACAGTTTTGCGCATCAGCAACCTGGAGCGAGCGAATGCGTGGAGAATAAATGTCGTCTAATATTTCCTCTTCTGCCCGCAGCCTTCCTCTCCGCGTACGCTGACATCGCTCTGAGCAATCTGATGGGAACTGTAAGTACACAAAGGAGCTATTACCCTGCTTTTCGTGCCCAGGCTGATTCCATTTGAGCTCTTTCTGTGTTTTGTAGAATGGCATTGTGGCAGAACAATAGACGACTTCCAACAGGTGGGAAGTAGAAATGTTAGGGAGCGATGAAACAAGCGCTGTAGCTACTCCCATATTAGTTTGAGTTTTATACATTTTCACACAAAAAAGTTTTATCTGTTTTATTTGGATTAGTGTTTCCTGCAGCACTATAGATTTTTCAATGATAGTTTTTAATCATTTACTCTTATCTTGGTTCATTCGTCTTGGTTCATGCATGTATGGCAGTGTTAAGCAAGTGTTTGTGTCTGAATTCAAAGAACAGATAGCAGGCCTGTGGTTGAAATTCTGCCATGGTTTGGAAAAATACCAAGCTTGACAGGAAGTCATTGTTAAGTTTTGTTTAATTGCTTTTATCAGTAGCTGTGAAGTACTTATGATATTGTGTAGTACATCAGTTGTTAGGCTGGCTTAAAAGTAATCTGATCATGTCACATGTTCTCTTCACCATCCTTGCTTTCATGTAGGCAGTTCCTTTATTCTGGTCCATACCTCAAAGCTCCAGTGGCAGAGGAAATATTTAGATCCTGAAGTAAATGTAGCAACAGTACAGCTTAAAATTCTCTGTTGCAAGTGACAATCATGCAATCAAAACTGTATTTAAGTAAAAATACAAAATATATTTAAAAACAAAAGTCTATCAGACTATATCAGTATGTACATAAAGTACCTCAATGAAACTTTCTCATAATTCAGAATCATATTATGTTTTTGGAATATAATCCCTGATGCTATATTGAGGACGTCACATGAATCTTGCAGCTGGAGCTAATTTCAGTTACTTTATTTACTGCTGAGAAGCTTAATTTCCAATGACATTGCTTCATTTATTTATTAATAATTAGAATCTGTTAAACAACTAATAAGTAAAGCTTTACAATAAATGCAGTGTCCAGTGTTTGCCTCTAAGACGTAGTGGATAGAAGTCGAAAGTAGCAGAGCAGGAAAATAGTCTAATTCCAAACAAGTATCTTTATAGAAAAGTCACAATAAAAAATGTTGTCAAGCTGAAACAAATAGTTAAAAATCTAAAAAAAAGTTAATTAAGGGCTTTTCTTCCAGCGTGAGTGAACCTGCTTCCCAGAGATCCATCACATATCTACTTTAACATCCTGTCTTGCTTCACCTTTATCAATTATTAAAGCTCCTCTCTCTCTTCCAGGTGGGTCTCCCAGCATGCAGTTGGGCAGCTACTCTGACAGCCACACTGATGTTGCTGTTGACCGGCAGCTTAGCAGCGTACCGCCTCCCGATTGGCCAAGTGATGGCGCCTGAACGCAACCTGCGCTCCCGCAGCCAATGGGAAGCCGGGAACACAACAGACAGGGAGAGCACAGACGTGTAGCGCAGCCACAGAGTACTGCATCAGTACTTATATTTCTAATTCAGGTAGACTGGACCAGACACCATAGAGTTAAGCCTAAATTATTCACACCAAATGTTGATTTATCGTAAATTTCCTTTTTGACCAATAGGCTTCGTATGGCTGGAAATGACTTAAACACGTGATAAAGATGGTAGGACATTGTGTCTCACATTTTCCTCCAGAATCTTACCTTCGTCCTTTTTTCCTCATGATACTGTTTACTCTCACAACGCTGCCTTGTTCATCGGATGAGAAACACCCCCAGAGCATCACATTCCCATCAACATGTTTGACTGTGAGGATAACGTTCTGAGCGTTGTATGCTTCTCCTTTGTTTCAGCAAACTAAAGCCACGTCCCTACATCCTAACAACTCCATTTTCACTTCATCCAAACACAGAACTGATGACCAAAAGCTTTCTTCTCTGTCCAGGTGAGCTTTTTTGTGCCCGTTTTGGAGAATTGGAGTCCTCCTTAGTTTGCGTCAAGTGTTGTTTTAAGATGTTGGAGACATCAGAATGACCTTGGTGGTGATCCTTGGATTCTTCTTGGCCTTTCTTACGACCATTCTTGCCAATGCAGGGGTCACATCTGCCCCATAACCTTTGCGATTTTTTTTTTACTTTGTCGAACTTCTTTTGATTATTCTCTGCCCTGCAGCCACTAAAAACACTTGAAAATGACTTTATAGCCTTTTCCACTCTTGTGAGCAGCCACAATGTACAACTCTGTCTGAAAGACTGACCCTAATAACAAGTTCACTGAGCTCTCTGGTTTAACCACGACTTGCAAATCAACTGACTAGAGAACTGCTGCATCAGCTGCTCTCAATATGTAGTGTTTTAAAATGGTAAAAACATATCAGGACTGTTTGGAATGGTATAGAAGCTGCAATTTAGGAAAAAAACTGCAAATTTCAAAGCATATGAATAATTTAAAACATGGTTAGTTTAGCAAAAATGTGGGAAAAAAGACACAAAAAGTTAAATTTTGTTATCAAAATCAGATTTTGCCACTTTTTTATACAGTTTCCAGCCAAAAGACATATTAGTCGAATAAAAATTCACTATAAATCATCATTTTGTATGAATAATTTGGGATTAACTGTGCATTTTTATTACCAACATTTGTGTATATTTTTTGATTAAACACTCATATTTAACCTACAGATGACTGTGAATAAGTTTATACACTTTGAGGGAGACGAGACTTCCTGTTTTGTCAATTAACTTTTTAATTTTTTTTATATAAGCCTTTGTATTCTAATATAACTCTTTCTATTAAATGTGCTGTTTTATTCCAAATTTGAACCCCCCGTATCAGTTTCTCCTCATCATGACTCATACAATTACAAAAAAAATAAATAAATAAAACACACTTAAAGGGAAAGAAAACTTCTTTTAATAAGCATGAAAATCAACAAGTCAGTTCAATAAAATCATTGTTTTTAAAATGCCGTCTTTTTTCTTTTTTTTTTTAAATGACAGTTTTACTGTTATTGTCAATAAAAACACAGACTGAATTCTACAGTAATTCTTTTTTCTTTTTTTTTTTAACTCCTCCGCCGCCCTGCATAGACAGACTACATCCACTGGAACTCATTGTAAACAGACTGTACATGGAACTCAATGCAGGCAGACAGTGAGACAGGTGACGTGTTTATGAAATGGACTGGAGTGGTCAGCTGCTTAAGCCTGAAGTTTAAAGGCAACTGTTGTTATTATTATTATTATTATTATTATTATTATTATTGTCATGATTGCTGCTGTTACAGATTCTCTTAAATGAAAACGCCACGCTTCTTCAGACTTTTTTTTCACAGTGCTTCACGTTGCCTGTGTCGAGTTTTCACGTGTATTCCCCCGTCATCCATCCCCAAACATGCCTACATTCACACACAACTTCTTAAATTAGAGTGTCAAAAATACCAAAAAACAAAACGCACAAGTCCGTAACGGGTGACGGCTCTCTGCGACGAACAATTACATCTTTTCTACATTTTTCTTTACGTCATGCATTTCTATTATAGTGCTTTATTGTTGTCTACACGATTTCCAGCTCTGGGACTAAATTCTTTTATCATGAAGTACCTCACGGACGACGGTGATGAGGTTGGTAACAAGAGGAAACATACAAAAAGTGCCTTTCAGTCTGTGATTGATCCGAGCGTCGATGTAAAAAAAGAAACTCAAAAGTAGAAATATAAATAGTTGCAGTAGTTGTGTCCTTCTAAGCTGCATTACAAAAAGAAAAATGAACATTCATAGTTGTACATACTTTCAGTTGAAGGTTTGATTGTGAGTGCCGTTGTGCTTCTTTTTTATTTTTTTTTTGTTTGTTTTAGCATGATTGTGTGTGTGAATGCTTGTGTTCATTATGGTTCAGAATAAAGGCAGAATGACACAGCTGTCTTAGTTTGTGTATTTGGCACACACTCACACATGCACACACCACACGCAAAGTACACACACACACACACACACACACACCGGCGTGTTCACCGGTTACAGTTTCCGCTGTGTAAATGGTGTGAAATGAGGGAGAGGTATCTGTTTTATCCGATTGAACCGAGTGTAAACTTAAGTGTGTGTATGTGTAGTTGTTTTTTTTGTATTTTTTTTTTTTGTTTTTCTGATGAATTTTAGCATGCATTTGCATTTTCTTATTATGTCCCTAAGTTTTTATAGCTATAATGGCAGAGAAAAAGGCCAAAAAACAAATTTAAAAAAGTCAATTTACGCTGCCATGTTAGAGCATGCCGTTAAAATCATACTTGTTTGTGTCCTTGTCAGTATACATGTAACCCTACTCTGTGGACCATGTTTTGTTCTTCATGCATGTAAACATTCATCTATACTAAGCGAGTGTAAACAAGTGACGCCTCGCCTGGGTCCGGCCTGGTGTTAGCAGACCAACAGGACGGGTGCTAGAAAACAACATCCTAACTTTAAAGAGAAAAAAAATATCATTGTATGAACAAAGCAGAGGAGAGCAGAGCACAAGATCGAACACAGAAGCTTGACTGCGGTCGTGTTATCGGAAGATCGATGTCATTCTTTTGCCTGTGCGGTAAATGTGAAGCTGTGGCCAGCTTAGCACAAAGGCTGTGAGCAGGGGAAACCGGCATCTGGCTTTGGTAGTGCTTTGTTAAAACCTCGCAGTGGTAATGACGAGGAAGTAGCTGGGACTTTGATAGTCTGGAACATCACTCTTAATAAGTCAGTTTTTAAGTTTAAAATGTCTTTAGGTGGGTCACAGATCAGGTCAGATTCCAACAAGCTGAAAGATCATTCATTGTGATCGACAGTTAATATCAATAAAGATCGATTATTCTCACATTCGAGGTCTTACGTGTAAGATTTTGACGCAACTTGCATTTATTAATTATTTTCTCCTGCCAATGTGTGAACGAACATAACTTAAAAGTGAGTGCAACTGGTGTAGATTGATTCCTATGTAAGGGACTTGGAATTAATTTTCTATGACAAGCCACTGGATGTGACTTTTAACCCCCACTAATGGCATCAAACAACCGACAAAGCACAAACTAAACCTAAGCACAACAAAAAGGTTTTACTTACCCAGGGCCAAAATAGGAGAAAAAAAAGCTAATGTTTGTCAGTCTATAGTCTGACTCATCAGATGTAGACTTCAGGTATCAGCCTGCCATTTCCAACTCGCATTCCATGTGGCTTCATCTGAGCATTACCATTCTCAAAGTCCCCTTCACTTTTGGGAAATAGCAACCTTCAAGTGACAAATAGAAAATAGCAAGTCTTGCCAAGGATTTGGATAGTGCAATAAGGCAGGCCTGCTTGGACTAGCTAGTGATTTAGCTACTTGAATGACCTGTGTGCAAATGTTCCACCTCAACAATACGACCATCGGTATTTCACAGGGGCACCATCACTGCATCCTGGGCTTAGCACCACCAAAGATGATTGAGATTACTTTACTTTGATTAAACTCTAGTCTTGTATGGTCAGATCAATCTCTACCTTTAGTGCCGTGTCAGTTCACTTAACAGCCACCACTGTCATTAACAATAAGGGTTGTCTAAATGTTACACAGAGAACCTTTAAAGAAAAGGTGCATATGATGGCCTGGCCCATGTTCCACAGAGGGGTATGTTCTAGCTGCTGTGATCCAGCGCTCTGCTCCCGTCTCAACCTCTCCTGCCTTCCTTGAAACTCGAAGGAATCGTGTAATCCTCAGACAGGGGCGGAATCTGAGAAGCTTTGCTAAAGGTTTCAACTGAAAGCTTATGTTATGTTTTGTAAATCCCTCAGAAATCTCTGGGTTCATCCCCATTACTGCCACACAGACTCAAAGGAATCCAGAATTGTCCCTCGAAAAAAAAAATAAAAATTTCCCTCTCTTGACGGAGGAAACGCAGACCCTGCTTCTTTGCAAAGCTTAGTTGTCACTACGCTGTGCTGCACATACGGTGTTTCCTAACATGTTTCTGTGTGTGTCGGTGCCTTTGTGTGTGTGAGTGTTTTTGTTGTTTCTGGTGGTGTGTGTGTGCGTGAGAGTGTGTGTGTGTGTGTGTGTGTGTGTGTGTGTGTTTTTTTATGTTCAGAGCAGCCTCCCCAGCACCACCCCCTCTCTGCTCCTGGCTTCTCCTCTGAGGATCTCTAAGAAGCCCAGTTTGGTCAGGAACTCCAGCCTCTGACGGTCTGTAGGCTGCACCTCACAGAACACACCCTGAGAACCTGCGAACACACAATCAACAAGGGAAAGAAAACACTACAAGTTAGTTCAGTGATCAAGGAAAATTCAACGGCAGAACTTCAGCAGTCATGATCATCTGCTTTTCTGTTAATCTCCAATCTTTCTTAATTAGCACGGAGAGATTAATGTTACTAAAACAGCGTGCACATTTTTGTGCATCAGTCATTTCCAGAGCCTTTTGAATAGTACCAATATTTGAGTGTCATACGTGAGACAGGTAGCAGTTTCAGTATTCACAAATAAGGATCGCACACATTAGGGTGGCCATATTTTGATTACCGAAAACCAGGACACTCCATTATAATTTCAGTACATTTAAAACCAGGACGGCCAGGACAGGACGTGAAAACAGGACGTTTGGTCACCCGAGCACACACACCAACTCTGAGCTTACCGTTGGCCTTGAGTGCAGTGAGGAGGGCGGTGAGCAGAGTGCGGCTGACGCTGATGTCCACCAGCTCGGGAAGGGCGTCCAGTCTCAGCTGAGAGGGGAAGTGATACAGGAGCGAGTCTGGGTACTCACCCTGGTCCTCCTCCATTAACTGGATCAAGTCCTGCACAGAGAAGACACAAAATATGTTGCTGATAATCATTTTTCCTCTTAGTGCAGAATAGTGCTACGTTATTGTAGTTCCCCACAGCTGCCACTAGATGTTACTAATCAGCCATATATCTCACTTTCAAGTTACACAGCGCCCCAGTAAGTAAATTAAACAGACAATATAAAGAGTAATCGTCATCATAACTCCAAATTTCCCTGAATTAAATTTAAGTACATTGTAGCATCAACAGCAATAACAGTCTCACTGAATCAGCAGCTTTTATTTTGTAGAGACAGACTTCTTTAATTAGCATAATGTACGACTGTACAAGAAGCTGGCAAACACTTTTTTTTTCCTGGAATGGAAATTGCTTGCAGGGATGTTTTCGCCACCTATTCTTCAAGAGTACAACACATCTATACATAGAGCTAAACTTTAATTATGTACAACACTAGTAATGTGCTGCTGTGTGCAATAAAGCAAAAACAACTGGCATTGTGACACCGTTAACTATTTTTAGCCACTTTGACTTTGACAGACACTAAAGCCTTCAGCTGGAAACTCTTATTACCTTCACACCCTTGGCTGTGAACGACAGTCATCCACAGCATCACTGTCAGCGTGCACCATGACGCACATAAACCCTCCGCAGTTGTCAGGGTATGACTGTTTGTGTTGCTCACCACCAGCTCTGTTTGGCTCTTTGAAACGTTTGTCTTGATGGGCAACAACACAGATTCTTATCTCTACCATAGCTACCAATGGAGCTCTTTCTGTTAACTGCACTATATTCAACACAACCATCAAATCTGGTTTAATATAAGCCTGCCAATGAACAGACAAGAATCCAAGACAAATATAGCGAGAATGCTGCAGGTGGCTGTAAAACACCATCTTAAATTCAATCTCTGTTTGTCTAAGTGTGGTAGTAGGTATATGTGTGTGTTATTTTCTTTGTTTACCTGTGCGTGCCACCAACTTCCCAGTGCGTTCTTAATCCTTCACAGAGGGATCCAGATGGTGTGGCAGCATGTAGTGATACATCTCAACTGTTTGTGCATAACGCTACCTGATGTGTTATATTGCCTATAAAAAGTACTCACCCCCTTGGAAGTTCCCCTCCTTTTTATTGCTTTTCAACACTGAATCGTGGTCAATTTAATTTGGCTTTTTTTGACGAGAACTTATCCCAAAAAAGACTCCTTCGTGTCAAAGTGAAAACTGATTTATACCACCAATATCAATTCATTGAAAATACAAAATGGACAAAAAGTGATTGCAAAAGTCTTGTAATTCGGCACAGGTGCAGCCAGTTGGTGCTACAAGTCACTCAGTTAGCGAAATGGAGATCATCTGAGTGCACTGAATGTGATAAAAGAAATAGTGGTATAAAAACACATGAATCTGAAAGGTCCAGTCACTGGTGAATCGGTACTACTGGCTATAACTACACCATGATGACAAATGGACACTCAAAGCAGCTCTGTGAAAAGGTTAGGGGATGGATACAAGAAAATCTCAGTTAAATCCATCTTAACTAGTGATGGAGGCCGCCAAGACACCTATGACTCTGAAGGAGTTAAAAGCTTCAGCAGTTTCTCCTGTTTTTCACCAGTCACAGCTTTGTGGGAGAGCAGCCAAAATGTTAAATCTTGGTCTCATCAGACCAAATAACCTTTCTCCACTTGACTTCAGAGTCTCCCACGTGCCTTCTGGCGAACTGTAGTCGAGATTTAATCTGAGCTTTTTCAAACAGTGACTTTCGTTTCGCTGTCACTCTCACACAGAATGACATAATCGTTTTTATTCAAAACAAGAAATGAAAGGACTTCTTGTTCTGCATAATATCCTCATGTTCACCTGTGTGTTGGGGTGTGTGCTCCCTTTGGGTGGGTATTTGTCCCTCATGGCGGGTATCCAGCTGGCCTGGCACCGCTTGGCAAAGGAGCGAACATCCAAGATGCCTAACACACAGCCGCAAACACCGAGCTCATCCTCCAAGATAAAGCTGTACTCTGGGCACAACGCCAGGCACGGTCCAAGACATCTAGGGGGACAAAATGAGGTATTCAATTTTTAATACCTGGTTTGCAAGTCATTCTGTTATGAGAAACACCCAATGACCCTATCTCCTTTTCACATTTTCTCTTTCACGTGTACAGACCTGTCTCCTATGACATCTGGATGTGCTGAACTGGACTCTTGGCCACCCTGAGTCCTCAGGTGAAGTTGGCGGACCATCCGATACAGCTCCACCTACACAGACACGATCATGGTTGGACATTCTGTCATCTCTGTTAGGACATTGCACTGACTTCCATCTATGGTGGACAACCTAACTCTCATCTTAATTAATTCAGTCCTAACTCTAATTTTAACCTAACCTCAGTTCACACATTACCCCTAACCACCAACAAAACCCCCAAAATTACATTTTGCCTCACAGATCCCCATGAGGACTACTTTTTTTCTGACAAGGTTGGTGTTTATACCACAAACTGTCCCAAAAACACAATAAATATTAGCATTATAGACATAGTTTTGGTTTGTTACTGCATGTGTTTCCTGACATCAGTGCATCAACGTGGAACCAAAAATCTACAGGTGACCAAACAGTCGGGGTCCTTTGAAAACTCTACGATAAATTTTGCAGCGTTTGTCTGTACAAGGTTAGTGATGGAAAAAATCATAAATTTTCCATGACTTTCCAAATCTGAGCATCTCCATGACCTAAAAAGTTCTTCCCTTTTGGTTTGCTCCCAGGTTGTGTTTCTGAAAAGATAAGTAGTTCCACGGCAGCTTTGCAATTAATTTGCAATGACTGTATAGTGGAACTGTAGAAAGTAACACAAATATTTCAACATCTTGACTCCTGTGATATTTGATGAATTATCCTGTTGTTACATGTGTGGGTGAGACTTCTCCTACCTTGTCTTTACTGTGGTACGGCCTGATGTTGTAGAGACGAGAGGTAGGGAAGAGAGGAGGAGGATGGGTGAAAAGTTCACTGCTGCTGCCTATCGGGAGAAGCATCTACACAGCAACAAACAAACGCACATAATAGGCAGTTTTAAGGAATGAACTTGACAGAGCCGAGTCACATATTATTAAAAATTTAAGAACACAAGCATGCGCAGATACACAAAAAACAAATCCATGACACACTGCATTTCTAACAAACACACCCTACCTGCACCTCCCCAGACACTCCTCCTTTGAACACCCATGGCTCGGACTCCACTCCCAGTAGATCTGCTCCTGTGGTCTTCCCACACCCTGCCACAGACAACATGTCACTCTGGGGAAAAGCTTATAGCCAAGGAAAAGCCCTGAAAGTCATCAGCGCAGATGGAAAATGATCGCATGCCTTTAAACATTTATGCGAGCATAAAAATTCAGTGGTTTACAGCATTAAACCACCTCAAGAGATGTTGGCTGAAATGAACTTCTTTCAGTTTTTATGCTTTTGTCATAAATATTTGAAGCACAACTGGTAGTTCAGTCCTCACTGCAGTGTTATCTGCTGAGCTCGTGCGAAGACGTAATGACTGAATGTTGCATGGAAGTTAGTTATTTCAGGCAGTGACAGGGAGACAAAAAGCGTAAACGCCATGCCTACTCACAGTGGAAGCAGTTCCTCCAGGAGCCGAGGGTGGAGCTGTCACTCAACACTCGTCCATCTAAGTGACGTAGATGAGTAAGTGGGTAGAGTGTAAGAGAAAAGAAAGTTTCATTAAAAGGAGACAACAACACCACACGAACACCTACAGCACCTTTCTCTTCTAACTTAAGTATTAACTTAGCAGTACTACTGTATATACTCAAAGTAGAAGTTGGTTTAGCTCAGGATACTACTGGTATATTAGCACTAGACTATAGGCACAGTATTGTTGGAATAAAGAGAATGGAAGGAATATGGCACATGCATAAATCTAAAGCTCAGTGACTGCACAAGAGACTGGTGCGATTGGCCACCAAGACACCTTTGGCTTCTCTGAAGGAGTAACAGGCTTCCGTGGTTGAGATGAGAGAATGTGCACACAGCAACAGTTGCCTGTTCTTCACCAGTCAAAGCTTTATTGGAGAGTGGCAAAGAACACGCCACTGTTGAAAAAGCTTACATAAAATCTTGGCTAGAGTTCACTAGAAGGCATGTGGGAGGCTCTGAAGTCAACTGGAATAAGGTTCTTTGGTCTGATGAGACCTAAATTGTGCATTTTGGTAGTCAGATAGGACACAACATTCGGTGGGCTCCAAACACTGTAGACCATCCTCATCTTAAGGCACGGTGGTGGCAGCATCATGACATGGGAATGCTACTTGGAAGTAGGCATGAAAGAAGCGTTACTTGTAAATTCTTGTCAAAAAGGCCAAATTAAATTGACCGTAATTCAGTGTTGAAAAGCAATAAAGGGGAAAAATTTTCACTTTTTATAGACACTGCACACTAAAGTATAGTGCACTAAACTATGCTATATTGTGCTACACAATAGCACAACATAGTTACCATGTAGTCTTAATGGGCCTTTTTTAGTCACTATTTCATATTCGTTCCATTGTCTGACATTTAAATGAGAACAGCTTTATTGGAAATGGCTGTAATTAAAACCAGCATATGTGAGCACAGAGATAAGGAGAGAAGGAAACAGATAATAAGGTGCCTGTGCTCCAAATAGTGCTTGTGTGTTTTCTCTTCAGGTGTTTGAGTGTGACACAGTGATGCCCTGGTGTACAATGTACGAATCACTTTTTCGTTCAGGAATAATTTAAAATTCTTTAGTTTTGTAAACACACCAAGTCAGACTTCGGTGCAGCTGACCAATGACTTGAGCCAACATGGTGCAACAATTACACTAAGAAAACCACTTTTAATAATGAACTAAAGTTGAAAAACATGCTGTAGTTAAAAATACTGATGCCAGCAGATTTTCAGCATCAACTTAATTGATTATGCCCTCTAATTACAGCAGCTCCAGTATGATAACAGTAACAGAATACACGTCACAGTTAAACTAATTCTGTATTCCTGTATTGTTTTTTTGCTTCTGTTTGTCTATATCCTTACCCAGCCAGCATATGAAGGCCTTTGCAACCAGAGCTGTGTTCCTCAGGTCCCACACATAAGGGTAAAGGTCATAGAGTACAGCCCTGTTGGCCCCGCCCACGACGCTGCAGTGGAGCTGTGCTATGTCTTCACACAGAGACAGGAACCTGGAGGCTCGCCCACGCCACTCATCAACCTGAGGGCAGATGCAAAGAGGTACTGAAACATGTTTTCTGAGCTATAAACTAAATGATGTGACTGTGACGCACATCATCACAAGCGCAGCATCCCCACCGTGAAGCACGGCGGTGGCAGCATCATGATGTGGGGATGCTTCTTCGCAGCAGGCATCACAAATCAGTTTTTAATTGCAACATGTTGTTTGAGCTGTAAACTAAATGATGTGAACTGTGATGAAACACATGAATGTTGATGCTGATTTTAACATTTCTACCAAATTTATGAAAGTCGGCATTTTGTGGGTTGAAAATGGCTCAACATGCTTCTACTGTTTTATATTATTCTCAATCTTGCGACGTGAATACTGATATAGAGTCAATCATTTGGGACTTATCCACATCCTGAAATGTATATATTTAAACGAAAAAGTCCTGTCAAGCCTATACCATGACTGAGACTCAATATTCACAGGAGTATGCCATACTTTTTGTTAACCTATTACTTCCTATTTTACAGTTTGCGTGCAAGGGTTTGGCCTTGTGCTCTCACTGTCTGCAGAAGACTCGATTCCCTCCCTTCAGCCATATGGCTCAGGAATGGTTGCAGATGGCAGGATGGTCCCCCGATAGCACCACTGTTGTGTACACGAACTCCAGCTTAGTGGGGCTGGTGCCAAAAACTTGAATTGATATGACTTGGACCCACAATGGTCCTCCATAGCGGTGGAAGAAGTATTCAGATCCTTTACTTAATTAAAAGTACCAATACAGCAATGTAAAAATACTCCACTACAAGTCCTGCATGAAAAATCATATTTAATTAAAATACTAGCCAAAAAAAATGTAGTTAAATAGTTGAAGTAAAAGCACTGGTTTGGTCACTCTAACTGATATAGGATTGTATATAGCATAATTAGATTATTAACAGTGAAGCATCAGTGTGTCAGCAGCACATTACTGTTGTAGCTGCTGCAGATGGAGCTAGTTTGAACTGCTTTTCATACAGTTTTATATACAGGGATGACAGACAAATCTATGGGGTTGTCACGTGATTAAAAAGAGAGTCTGTGGATATTTTTTTTTTCTCTAAAGTGATTTTTGATGAGATATTGGGTCATTTTAAATGTATTAAATTGAAACCGTGTGAGAAGTTTAGAGGGAAAAACACTATTCGGTGGAGCTGTGAAGGCTCATAGATAATTCAAATATGACCCTGACGATGGACATCATAAAGGTTGGAAGTCACTGGTTTAATATTTAACTATGTGTTGTATTTTAAAAGCTTTTTATGTCATATATATTATGTAAAATCATCATCTTAATAGTAACAGAAGCAGCCAGATACATGTAGTGAAGTAGAAAGTACATTATTTGTCTCTGAAATGCAGAGGAGTAGAAGCAGAACTTAGCATACAGTAGAAATTGTCCAGTCACATACAAGTACCTCATAGTTGTACAGAACTTAAGTAAATGTACCTAATTACTTTTCACCACTCCGTCAGTGTCTGCTTCAGGGGACAGAAGACATGCTATGTGGTATGGGTACATTGTGATCCTGTGTGGTTATTCCACTTTTCTCGGAAGGGACATTTTTCAAAAATTATGAAGTGGGTGGAGTTACATGCAGAGTTAGAGGTGAGATTAGGTTCATAAATTAGGTCACGTTCTTCTTATTTGCCGCAAGTTAAAGATTCCACACAAAATCGTCACTGACCTTCTGAGGCGGCGCCTTCTTGCTGTTAACGCCGACCACGTGGCAGTTGCTCTTCAGCCAAGTCAGATCCTGCAGCAGTTTCTGGGCCGACGGGCCATGCTCGTGGGGGAGATAGTGAAGACCAACCAGCAGCCGCACCTGGGACTCACTCAGCAGGCCCTTCCCACTACACACCCCCCGACCCTGGGCCCGCTGTCCCCGGCCTCCGCCCGGAGGCGCCCCGGGTCTGGATCCTGGAGGCTGGTGGTTGGGTTGGCTCGGCTGGTTCGGCCTCCTTTTCTCCCCCTCTCGAGGTTCCCTCTCCCCCTTGGTGGGTGAGGAGGGAGGGGAGCTGGAGTTGAGAGGGAAGACTGGGAGTTTGGCCACGGCGGAGCTTCCTCTGAAGGTGGAAGGGCAGTCGGACCTGTCGGGAGTTTTGCAACGAGATGTCGGGACGGAGGAGCGCTGGTCTGTCCTCGAGCTCTGCCGGCCTGTAAAAACCCATACAAGTTGTGTTTCATAACAGAATAGCGCACTGTAAATAATGCAGGCTTGGAGACATTCAGTTGGTTTACTTGAACAGTACAAACTAGCACCAGTGTGTTTTCTACCTGCTTGCAGAGGTTGGTTGAGCTCCTCCATCCAGTCGTGTAGTGCAGCAGAGAGAGCTCTATCAGGACAGTACTCACACTCCTCATCTACAGCACACATAACATTAGAACATCTGTGAGGATCCTCATTTATATTCATAGAGTATCTCACCCCTCCTTCACATCATTTTGCATAATCAGTCTGCCATATACCATACTATAGGCAAACTACTACACCACAGAGTTGCACAGCAAATTTTCCTGCAGTCATTAAAATTCCTCTCCCAGTTCCAATCCCATCACAGGCCTCCACATCTCTTTTCAAATCTCCTCCCTTAAAGCCTACGTGTCCTCCAGCCCGGCGCCGCGTTTCTCCTCCGCCGAGGGAACCGGCTCTCCGCTCATTTCTTCCTTCATCACACGGAGCAATTATTCCTCCATCGCCACCTCTCCCCTCCACCCAGTCTTCAGAACATCACACGCTACACTGCTTCTCTGTTCCTACCATTTTCCATCTAATTCCCTTGTCTCGCCTTGCTCTCACCCGGCCCTGCTTCCATGTATTTTACGGTCACAGTAAATGAAAGGCAGCGAATGTGATCCCAGCGTCAAATGAAGGTGACGCAGGGGCTATTACGGCTCTGCTATTTTATGAGTGTGACACAATTCATCAAATGTAAAACTTTGGGAACACAGAGAGTGAAACAGGCTGATGAAATGACTCTGCAATGAAAGCAGATGAACATTGGTGCTGGTCTGTATTTTTACCACGTGTAACTGTAGCTGAGTGACTTTTCTAGGACAACAGATGGAGCTTTAATTCCTGGAAGTTTATTTATTTGTTAAGTAATATCAGATAGAATTGTCTTGTGGTTAAAATATTGCTTGTTGCCAAGCAACACTGGCTTATTAAAATATTCTCTGGGAAGCAATGGGATTAACTGTACATGGATGTGGTCTGGCGGAGCCAATATTAGTTTATTAACTCAAGCTATCTCCCGTCTCATTACTGCTGCTTCCTCCTTCCTTGCGCCTTGGCCACCCCTCACCTTTCATCTCCTCTTTCCCAGTTCTGTGCCAGCTTCCCAGCGTGTGCAGCGGGATGTAGTTGGCTTCAAACTCGCAGTTGGGGTTGAGCAGGAGGCCCCTCAGGTGGCTCCTCAGCTGAGGCTCTCGACCCTTGAACGGCCCCAAGAAGAGACGCCTGGAGTCGTAGTCGTTGGCATGCAGGTTGTCCCAGATGAGCGGAGGACGCTGGAGGACAGACTCCACCTCTGCCAGGCAGTCCACAGACAGCTTCCTGGAAATCACCTTGCTCCCTGAGGGGACAGAGAGAAGGAGAGAAGTGACGAGTGGAAGCCTGAAGGTTTGATAAACAAGCTCGATCACATTTTTTAGACTGATCAGCCTATTTGAATTTTCTGACTTTTCTGCCTAAGAGCTGTGTCAAATCTGAACCACCCGTCAAAATGTAAAGTTCTGATGATCATCACATCTTTATGCTTTGAGAGTCTTCTGCGGCAAAAATGTTTAAAAACTGCTGGGGGAGAGAAACAACAGTCGCAAGATGTTTACATGACACAGTGACACATATTTTCTGATAAAGCTTTGTTGCGTATTTTGCATGCCAAGCTGTCGGCGGGGTGTTTCTTTTTTAACACAAACCTCCCCGAAGCACTTGTCAGAACTTATTTTACACAGGAGCAGGTGTTGCCTCTGCGGCAAAATATGTAGAAAACAACTCCCGACAACTCGTCCCAGCCAGTTTCCAAAAGCATGATGTTCTCAGACGGTTAGAGATCAGACCCAAGTCTACCACTGATCTTTAGAAACTATATAAACAGAGCAGTTTAAAAGTTAAGAAGCAAAGGAACAAAAGTTTCCTCTGTGACATGCCATAGTTGGTTTAATTTTGCCACGTTTTACTCATAAATGGCATTTTTGTGACCCATGCTGGAACAATACACAAGCAGCCTATCCTGTAATGCTGATGTAATGCTAAAAAGACATTACTGTGCCATAAACATTTTAAACATGATTGTATAAACGGTAAAAAGCTACAATAGAAAAGCTTCTAAGGTAGAAATATAGAGACAAGCGATAAAAAATTCAAGAAACGAGCAAAAGGCGAGTAGGCGATAATGTGTGTGTGTTTCTACTGTACTTCCATATGCGTGTGGGCGGATGTTCACCTAAATCGTTTTCTGCTTTGTGGAGGAGGTTGTGAGGATTTGTGCCTGCGCTTATTTGCATGTGTGCATGCTGAGCTGTGTTTTGCCTCTGTGTGTGTGTGTGTGTGTTCTGATTCGGTCAACTAATGAGGCTAAAAAGCAGAATGTCTGCAGGATTACAGCCACATCTACAGTGTTTGTTTGTGTCCCACCTGTCCATATGACTGTAATGTTGGGCAGCAGGTCCTCTCCAACAGTTTGCAGGTAGGGAGACTTGGATACACTGGGAGAGCACAGAGAACCGCAGTACTCTACAGAGAGAAAGAAAGAAAGAAAGAAAGGGAGTTTCACGTAGATGCAGTGAACCTGCCAGTGTCAGATCTTATGAAGTTCTTGACTTTTAGTCCTACCTGTAGGGCAGAATAGGAAGACAGGTGGTTCCCCCAAGAACCGGTACATCTCATTGGTTACGGTGACCTGAGCATGGGCGAATGAAGCGAAGGCCTCGCTGTCGGCCTGACACATGGAGTGATCGATGTCATCAAACAGAATGGCAAACGCCTGGCAACCCAGGTCTGAAACCTGCAGAGAGAGACGAGGTGACGCATCAGAGGTCAAAGCATGAAACAGCAACACTTCTGCAGTGCTTTTGCCATGTGTAGCGCAACACACCTGTCTCAGCTTGCGTTTGAGTAGCGTCATGTCACAGGAAGACGAGAAGACGATGTCCTGACCAGGAGAGAGGGCGTAAACGAACCTCAAGCCTCTCGACTGGGCCTCGATTATGAGAGTGCGCAACTGACCTGAGAGGAAAAGAGGTACTTTGATTGACTTTCATTTCAGGTAGAGGCCGTTTAAAGTGGGACAAAATGGAAAATAAGAAGATGGAAATTTTGGGTCATGACTGAGAACTACAGTCAATACAGTGCCTATATGAGATCAAAAATGTTGATTAAAATCAGGAAGGTTTTGGATTTAAACCTGTTAGTTAGCTGGGCCCTTATTACTTTTATAGTCTGCATGTTCTCCCTGTGGGTTGTCTCAATAGTCTGGCATGCATTGTGGGTTAATTGGTTATTCTGTTGCCTGTATGTGTGTTTTGTGTTAGCCCTGTTATAAATCTGCAGCCTGTCCAAGGCATAACCTGCCAAGCTTGAGCCTCCTGCATACCTCCATTAGATACACCAGGTACAGCTGTTGAATATTAAAGTGCTACCAATGTTTCCCTATTCTCTTCTTTCCATGTATCTCTGATGAAAATCAGTTTGACTCTATAGCGTGTTTGAAAAATATTACATCTGACAACACATGAAATTGTTGCTTTTATGATTATCATGAAAAATAATTGACTTGAAATGTCAAAAAGGCAACTTAATAAATATGACAGTGAAGGACTTTATGTTCAGGCTTTGGGAGTAACGGAAGACATGAAGCAGTATTGTGTAATTGGGATGTAAAAAAAAGGTTCTGTTCTGTTAAAGATACAGATAAAAGAATGTAATCAGATTACTGTTAAATTACATACGAGCACGATTACAAGACCAAAATACATTTTTAAATAGGTTAAACAATGATAATTTACCGTTCCACGTGTAAAAGCCACCATATAAATGTCTTTTATCTTGTCTTTTATTTAAATATTTGGTAATAGGTTATCCAGAATTAATGGGAAACTACATTACTTCAATATTATCATACTTGGATTAGCTCAATGATGATTTTTTTTTACAAACAGGTAATTTGTAAGTTTATTGGAATACAGTTTTAAAGTAACGCTACCAAAGCTGTTTATGATAGAGGTTATATTTTGTCCTAAAACTTGCTATGTAGGTGAATGAAACTTAGTTTTTACAGATCTGTAGGGGAAAATGGATGCACATCTGAGTGAATAAATGGCTTGACACATCATTGATATAAGGATATATGGATGTGTAAAGCGTCGTTACCTTCCTCCTCAGGGGAATAGACTTCTCTCCACAACAGTCTATGCTTCAGGTCGTCTTTCGGCCCGTACAGGTAGGTGTTCAACCCCCAGCGCTGCATCCTGATGGAGAAAGACATGAACAGAAGAGGTACATGTTACCGAAGTACAGATTTACAACTGGGGTAGGCAGGATTGTTTTGGGTTTTTTTTTGCCATCACTGAACAAAAATTCCATAATAAACCTTTAGCCTCCTGCAATTAAAGTGGTTGGACTTCTGCGCCTCCTCTTGACTCTCTTTTCAAGCTTTAGAAAATCTAACTCACTAATCCCTGGTCTTTTCTCTCATTTCAGGTGAGACAGTATAAAGTGCAACGAATAGACTGTGTCGAACAGAAGCCTCTCACTTGTGTTTGAATCCTGCGTGAAGCCACAAGTAAACGCTGACTTGACTACTTTTGCACCTTTAAAGAGCGAGTTCACCCGGTGGGACGGATGTCGGACAGAAGGAAGACTGTAATTCCAGATTCTGACCTTTTCCACATGTCTGCCTAAGCTTTAAAGGCTTGATTTGTAAACGCTGAAAATATGGAAAAGAGGTAAGAAGAAAGGAAGTGAATTAATAAGAGAGAGGATTTATAATTTCAACTTTAACTTTTATTCACCCACTTTTTCCTCTATAACCATATATTTATTTTTTTGCTGAACACTTTATGAGCAATTTAAAAGGTAAAATTCTCCACTTAGGTGTCTCGTGTGGACTAAAAGCTGCTGCATGATGACTTTTAAAATAACTTTGGAAATCTGACGCCTTAAAAGTTTTTTTTTTTTTTTAATTCATGATGATATTTTTTCTACTTTCCTTCTTTCTGTTGATATTTTACTCTCAGTTGTTGCTCATATTTGCATTAGACTTTACTTATATTTTGACAACATTAAATCTTAAACCGAATATCTTTGGTAATTTGCATATTTATCTGCTTTGAACTGCGTTAGTCTTTTACATATTTTGAGGCCAAAGCTGCATTGTCAGATGGCAACTTTGCCAAAAGAGAGGGAGAAATTAGGAGCTAATGAGGCGAGGACAGAGAAAAAACAAAAACACAACAAGCTGCGAGAAATCAGATCCACTGTATTGATCGTGAGGCTCAAAGGCCGCCTCAGTTACAGGAAATGACCTCCTGAATTATAAATAGAGCGTAGTATTTGCAGTGAAACAATATCTGCATCAGCATGTATTCATACACACATATTCAACCCTCATTATTGTCCTCTGTCTCTCTCTCTCTGGACGTGGACCAGCTCTTGTCTCTCTTGTCATTCGTGGGTGGACTGCGTTCTCACCGTCTCTCTCTGCTTCACTTCCTGGACAGATGGTACGTAAGTCGCCTCCACAGAAGCTGCAACCTACCTTCCCTTAAAATGCACAATCACACGCTTCACACGCTGCAGACACATCTCTGCTCTTACAATCTTACGCAACACTCGGCGTATGAATTGTGCCTGCACCCCGCGCTAGAGTCTAAAAAAGCCCCGTCTATAAATAAATGTGGAGCCCACACACTCAGCTGCCGCTACACTGACAAAGTTTTAGAAGTCGATTTAATTCCAAGAGTCGCTTCATGAAGCAGTGATTGCCTGTTTTTAGCAAAGTGCTGCGAAACTACAAACATTTCACCTGAAAAGTCATATTTTAGTGACTTCACCGTTTGTTCAATTACAAATTCATACAATCATTCCAACAAAACCAGAGTGTTTTAATGATTCGGTTGTATATATTTTTTTTGCATATATTTAAGAGCAGAGTCGAGAGCCGAGGGACTCTGCTGTCTCTGGAGACGCACACAGCTGTTACCATTGGCTGCCGAACTGTAAAACTGTGTCACAGCTCACAGCAGGGATTTATGTTGTTCCACTTATATGTAAGATCAGTGTGCCATCAAGAATTAATTGGTTCCCTAACAGCTCCGAGGTTTACACATGGGGCAAGGTGAATGCACATGAAATGGGAATGGCCCATCCTTCATTAGTGCATCAATTTACAGTGGATTTATCACAGTGTTGTTTCTTGACATACTCACTGTGAGTTAATTTTTCACTGCAATATAAAGTCCTGCACTTCTATAGAAACAGCACAACCATGACTAGAAGGAGATGGAGCTCAACAAACTCTTCAGTGCAGTTTGACAAAGTTATAATGCCATAAACCATAAAAACAGTTCTTTATTGAAAATTGAAAAAAAATCAACATGTACAGCATTTTTCCAAGTGCTCACAGGTGTTACCAAAGACAACACAGTGGCTCTACACACTATATATATTTCACTACTTAGATTTTTAATTTGTTTCCACACTCGTTTCTTATCTGTGTTGTGTAAACAAAGCCTGCAGTTCATAGCCATTCAGCCCAAAATTACCAGATTTTTTTGTTATATCACTGTTGTTCACAGCTGAGTCACTCATGGCTTCTCAGTTGGGTCGGAGAGTGCAGAATTTTTGTTTTTTAACAGAAGCTGGTTAAAGCTAATAGTTTATTTTATGACTATTTTTAAATGATATATGTAGAATAAAGGGATTTTGGTGATTTTAAGCTTGAAGTGATAAGTTCAAGGGCTGTCGGAAAATTGAAAATCTAACAGTTTTTCCTGCTTTAGAGTTTCCCAGCTGTGATAAATGGGGTAATTTTGTCAATTTTTAAAAGATAACATGCCTTTATGGTGGCAGGTTTTTGGATTCTTGGGTTAAATGTCACTTTGACTGCAAATTGATCTATTTATGATCTGCTAAAGCTTCCAGTCATGGAAATCACTGTGAGCTGGTTTGTGCTTAAAGAGCTTGTCTCTCTTGGTGATCTAATAAAACTGTTAAAGAAAACTGTTGTGGAATACTCATTAAGGCGCTATCTCTGTTTTGTTCAGTCTCGATTGAAACAGGCTTGAATCTGCTGTCTGTTTATTAGATCTCTGCCTCTTGGAGCAACCACACTGAATAGAACATTTGATTATCTTGGATGTTTATTTTATCTGCCTTAAATTGCTTTTGTCCAACATAGGAAAAATGATATTCTGGAAGAATATTTATGAGCGCAAGACTTCATAGCAATCTATCCGATAGCTGTTGAGATGTTTCAGCTGCAGCCCTGCTGGCAACGCGGCTAAAACAATATCTCTGGGATCATGGCCCACATCCCATCTTCAACCCTCTCTCTGTCTCCGTCCTTCCATTAGAACAAATGCAGCACATGTCTCGCCTCCTGTCATCCACAGCTGAGCCTCAGGAGTGAGGATGAACCTGGCCTTTGCTTTGGAGTCATTCCGCCTCACTGAGCTCTCTCATGTCTGCCTGACACTGAAATACAGGCGTGCAGCTGGGTTGGGGCCCAGAGGCGTCAGATCAGCAGCTCCTGAGCTTCACACCATTTATATGAAGAACAATACAGAAACATCCCTTCTGACCAGGGAACATATGCACGGACACCTGCGCTCACAGATTGTGTGTACATAGCAGCAGCGCACGCCGGCCTGCAGATGAACATCGAACAGGTTCGTGGCAGCACAAGTTTCTTTAATCTTGTGAACCGTAAACAAAACCTGCCAGCAGGTTTGAAAGGCATGTTCTCTTTTTTAAAAACTGCCAAAATGACACCACGTACCCGAGCCAACTGTAAAGCAGGAAGATGCTTTGAATAAATCATCTGTATTGTGCTGTTTTTCGAAAAACAACTCAATTTAAGCTTCAGCAATCGTGATAATAGTGAAATCCCTTTTACTCTACATGTCTCATTGAGAAATTTGGCAAAAATAATCTATGAAAACAAATTTAAAATGTAAATACAGTAACAGTGACTTGATAATCCGACCCTCAACAATCCGAAAACCTTGCTATCCGACAGGTTTTTAGGAAAAACGAACGGAACCCATGAAAAATAGCCTTAACAGACCGACAGCCTTGGATTCTGACTTCGACATGATGTTTTATGTCACAAATAAGGATAGCGGCGTATTATCTGACTGAACAATCCAAAAGACTGGCTACGTTCAGACTGCAGGACTTAATGCTCAATTCAGATTTTTTTGTTGAATCCGAAGTTCATTCACATTCATTGAACTTCATACGACCCAAAAGTGTCCAGCATGCGCAGAAGAGGACACGACGACCTCATACACAGCGAGTGTGCTCAGTGTTTGTGGAAGTGAACACTGATGGTAACAGTGGAGTATATCTGCCATTCCCCTGCTGCCACCGCTGCCGCCGCCACCGATGGTGGAAACAGAAGTGTGACCGCTAACTAAACTGGCATCAGCAGCCAAATACTGCCTGTGTGTTCCGGCCACTTCCACCCTGTTGGAGCGCTCCGAGAGGGTGGAAGTGGCCGGAATGTGCACGATTGCACGGGTCAGTTAGGCGTGAAATCCAGCGATGTGTAGTGTTCTAACAATACACTAGTTATTATAACAACTATAAACAATGAATATTAACAACAAGTTACCCTTCAGGCATCAGGCCCTCCTTGTATCTCCACCTCCGTCTTGACAATCCGACAGCCTTGCTATCCGACATAGAAGGTTTTACGTTTAGTGTCGGATTATTGAGTCACGACTGTATCTATAATATTAGAGTCACCATTTTTTTTCTCAGTATTGGTATCACCTGTGGGCATTGGAAACATTTTGCGTGTGTTAGGTTGTTTTTTCTTTTTTTTTTAAAGATTTATGGCATAAATCTTTGTTTTGTACATACAAAAATTCATCTCCGAGATCTCTCTGCCTCTGGCCATTGCTGTGCTGTTTCCGTAGGGGAGCAGGATTTGATATTGCAGTGAAAAATGAACCCACAGTGAGTAAAAATGTAACTTTGGCTGCTTGGAGTACAGAGCATTAATGAGTGGTGGCAGACTTACCACTGGAAGAGAACTTTCCTCTGGTCCATAGACCAAGGCCTCCCATAGAAACCTGCAGAAGAAAAAATGAAATGAGCACAATTAAGTCACATGACTGATGCAGTATGTAAAGCTATTAATTCAGGCTTCATGACAACGGACACCTCATAAACTGTTACAGTAGCCTACTAATTTATTCTGTGGGTCCTGCTGCCTCTATAATTTCTCTGTTTACTATCACATCCTTTACCAGTCCATTAAAATGATTTCCTAGATATCAAATTCCCTCTTTATTGACCAGTACATGAAAGCAAATATGCTGTGTAAGCTCTCAAACGGACTTTCACTTTAAATGTGCTGCAAATGTCAGTGTACTTTAACGTGTATGCTTGGTGGGTAAAACTGCACAATGGGAATAAACTGCATTTGTGTAACTTAATTCTTTGTGAATTTATACTAAACACTTATCATATATGATTCCCTGGACTGTAGGCTACACTTAAAAACCTGAAAAAGAAAAAGAAAAACAAGAGAGAGAGAGAAAATCTGAAAGTAAGGATGCCACATTTGTTGGCTAAAAAATGTGAAATGCTTTACACACTGTAAAAACCGATGGCAAACATGTAAAATAATACATTCAGCAAATTTAAATACAGTATAACTGTGTGATTTTACATATTGTAAAAAAAACTAATTGCTAATTGAACAAATGCAATTTTAAAAATGTTATTGTACATCCTAATATACATAATATTTCTTTCAAATTACAGCAAATATGGTGAAAATAGTCACATTAGTTGCTAATTTAAATGCAATAAAAATAGTATAATTTTTGCTGTGGACATTATTTGCAGTTCTGAGGCGTTTCTTCACAGTTCACGTGCAAATTTACAGGTTTTTTTTCTACTTTGGTTTTACTAGATATTATCAATAACAAAACAAAAAACTGTTTTAAAATGATGATTCTTTTTCCACCGTGTAGCATCACAGCTACAGCGCTTCTTGCACAGCCACACAAAACAATACAAGATCCTCCACTGCTTACTTGGTCACATCCCTGCTGCGACTGGCAGCGGCATAATTCATCTCCGGCTACACTCTCCATCACATTTTCTATTCTTAGAAATGGGAGCATCTCCAGTGTCCCTCTCCCTCCTTTGTGTTTTTGAATAAGTCTGCAAAGTCTGTGTGTGTGTGTGTGTGTGTGTGTGTGTGTGTGTGTGTGTGTGTGTGTGTGTGTGTGTGTGTGTGTGTACAGTAACTGGGTCAGAGTGAGAATCAAATCAGATACACTTCCAATGCCGACTGCTTTCCCCTGCATGCCTCTGGAGGTTTTGTTTTTTATTGTATTTATTTGGGCGTGCATGTGTACGGCATGTCTACCTACGTGTATGTGTGTCCTGTGGAGGGCTCCCCACGAAGCCAAACTCAATTAGTAGCTCTGCTGGATGCCACCACATGGGGCTGAGAAACACACAGGCTTGAGGAGGCATAAGAATCAGAGTGTGTGTGTCTGTGAGATACCAGTGTAGCTGAGATTCATAGAGCCGTAAAGCTGAGACAGTGGAGAAACCAAATACACAGAAAATTAATTGGCAATTATTTTTAAATATTCAGTAATTAGTGAAGTAATTTTATAAGCAATAAAGTCTAAAATGTGGGGGTGACTTGACAGCTAAGTGGTTAGGCTGCCAACAGTAATAATAGTGTGAAAAAATGTACCGTTTTCTGTTATAAATCACTGTAAGATTGATGTTTGGGGGTTTTGGACTGGAATTCAGACAAAGAAAAACATTTAAAAACATCAATCTGAGCAAGTTGCAATGTGCATTTTTCTTATTTAGAAAGATGTCTTGGACTAAAAGGGATTTAAAAGATGATAAGCAAAGTAACTGAATAAAATAAAATAATCATTTCTATTTCCAAACTTGCAGCTCAAAAAAATAAAAAATAAAAAAGTTTAAAAAAAACCAAAAAAAAAACATTGCCAGTTGTTTTATTAGGGGCCGACTCATTATCAGCCTTGACTTTTTAAAAATATATTATCAATACTGATTTGTGATTTTAAAAATTAATATATCTTTTTTTTTAGAAATGAAGTTAGAAAAAAATGAAAAACAGAACAACTTGTAAGGTTGAATTCTAAAGTATCAATAAGTCTAAAGTATTGAAATATTAAGAGCACTGGGAGCAAATGAAAGCCACAACTCTTGAGATTTGAGATGAACATTTGGTTCAAAGCATAAGTCTGTGCTTTCATCACAAAGGCCCCTTTTTTTCCTTTTCCCAACAGCCTTAATCGTGGAGCAGTTAAAAGTAGTTGTTCTGAAGATCTAAGAGGCCTTGAGGTAGAGTACAAACGGCAGAGAAGTTCCATGCCTAACTTTGTATTTTCTTTTTTTTTAAAGAACCTTCAATTCAGTTCTGCATTTAACAGTTAGCCAGTGCAAGGGACCGGTCAATGCCCAGCTGGTCATTATGTCATTTAAATGGACCATAGATTTCAATTTAGATATATTCCTCAGCTGAAATCACCCTTTCACCACAGAGTGAAGGTGTTTGTCAAATTTCCATGCTGCTGAGTCAAAAATAGCACCAAGATTCCTGCAAAGGGCATAAAGTTTGGCACTTTTTGGCCATCCAGCGCTTCACCTCCTGCAGGCAGCTAAGGATGGATGCGATAGCGGTGAAGTCGTCTGTAAAAGGAGAGTTTATGTTTGTTGAAAATGGAGCCAAGGGGGAGGACAAAAATAAAAAAATAAAATGGGCCCTAAGATGGAACCTTGAGGTACTCCACAAGCGATTGGAAGAGTACAAGAGGGGCGACTCCTAATTTTACTGGAACAGTAAATCAACTCAAACCAGTTCAGCACAGGGAAGGTGATCCAACCTAAGAAAATGGCACAATTACCAGAGTCTAAAAACAGCAGTAGGTCACTGGAAACTTCGGGTACAGTAGATTCTGTGCTGTGGCGAGCCCTAAAGCCTGATTGGAATTTTTCGATGATGGTCTTGTAGTGTAAATAGGATAGAATCTGCATGTGCAATCTTAGTAATTAAAATAGTAAGATAAATTCACATAGAAATAGAAAATACTGTAAGTTTTTATCTTAATATTGAAATTAGCAAGGAAATCTGCGACTTGACCTTCTTCATTGACGTTTCCTTGAGTAATTTTTATTTGTTGTTTTGTGATAGTCACAACCTGTAGCATCATCAGTGCCATTATTACCACTGACAGTATTATCCTCCTCATCATCATCATCTTCATCATCCTCATCATCTCCAAAAATGATGATGCTTCACTGGCATTTCTTTCATTGAGGTCTTCAAACTGTTATTTTCTTTTCTGTGTTACCTTCACTGTCTCATTATCATCCATCACTATCACAGCCTTCTTCCTCACATCCTCCTCAGCATCTCACTTGTCATGTCATACCATCAGACCTCTACAGTCTCCTCATCCTCACCATCATCCTCCTCGTCATTTTCATTATCCAGAGCTTTTTTTTTTCTTTTTTTTTTTTTCTTTTAATTTCTTTTTTTGCTTCCTTCAGGCTGCAGCTTTTCAACCACACATTACTAGATGCTTTTCCCCCCCGCCTGCTCTTTGATCTCCACTTCAAGCCTGACTGATCACCACCACACCATCATCTCACACGGACCTCCTTCGTCCTGTCTCCACGAACGCATCACCGCCCTCCTTGTCTACAGCAGGTGACAAAACGATCGCTCGCAAATGTAGGTCAAGCGGTGGGTCTGTTCAATAAAAAAAAAATCATCCCCTGGAGGCAAGAAGCAATCACATGATCCGACAGGAGGTCAGTTCTGAAGTCGGCCGCTCTTACCTTCCACCACCCCGCAAAGGAACTGCTTCCTCTCCTCCTCCATCCTGTCCTCGGTCCTCCGGCCTCCCTCCGCTTCCAGTCGGCCCCAGAACCAGCGAGGGGAAGACGAGATGCTCTCCCCGTCTGTCAGCCTAGATCCCGGGAATATTCTTCATGCCTCTCCTCGGTCTGCCTCCACCTCCTCCTCTGCCTCTCCTTCTCTCTACATCGCTCCAGCTCCCGTGCTGCGTTCAGGTGCTCAGCCGAAACTCCTACTTTCAAGCACCAAAAGCTGTTGGCACAATCACGTGAATTTTTTTATTTGTATTTTTTTGGATAAATAACACCCATAAAAATAAGCACACTAACGAGAAAAGCGAAGTCAAAGAGATTTATTTGACAGTATCAGACTAAATAAAGAGTAAAAACAACAATGCATTTATTTCAAGATTCAAGAGTTTTTATTTGTTACATGCTCATACAGCATGAACAGTAAAAGTGACTTCCTCAATGACAATAAGACATTATAAAAAAAATTAGCTTTATTATAAAACAATAGAAAAATTGGAACATTAAGTAATTTCATAAATAATGAGTTGAGATTTTGATTCTAAAGTGCCGGGCAGATTGTGCAACAGTGAAGTCGTGTGAAGCTGACAGATGATGGTGGAAAAAGAGGCAATGCGCTTCAATAAAACTGCAATAACTGAGCAAAACAATAAAAGATGCTGGTTCATGTTTAAAAATGGGAAAGAGAAACCCTTGGACCTGGGATCATTAACAAAAGGGAGACTCAGCGCCTAAAGAATCCTAAATAGAAATCTATGGCTGAGTTCTGTAATGGCAAAAATGTTAAGACTGCCTCCAAAAAACTGCGTTGTTATGCACTGGCACATGCGTGGGGTGTGTTGTTTAAATTCTGCAAAACGTGAACTCACAAAGAAGAGTTATATATTGCGATAAACTGTATATATGCATATGAGATTCATGCCTTCCAAAGGCAAGAGCCAAAGTATAAAGTCTCACTCCAGCTGATAGGTAAGTTTGTGTCTGATACAACCTCCCAGCAGTCGGGAAAGGTGGGGGTCAGACTGTCAGGGTTTTGTCTAACTTTTTCCACTAACAAGGCCTCCATAGAGTTACTTATGTGGGCCAGTCTCCCGCTCATCCTCCCATAAAATTAGGTCCTTTGATACCTGTGAGAGACAAGATAGGAAGTCACAATGGTCAAGTTGGCCTCCTTAGCACAAACTTAAGTGGATCAGAGACAAAACTTCACATGGGAGGGCACACAGTTCATTTATAAAACAGCCAAAATAAAAATAAATAAATCCTAGTCTCTGCATTAAAATATGGCGAAACCAGCAAAATATGGAATTTCCCTCACGCTGTGCACTTGCATAGTAGACCAAAGCAGAAAGAAAAAGTAAGAAAAAAGCTTCTCATAGAGTGAAAATCCATTTTTATTGTGTTTTGTGCTTGTTATAAACTTAACATAAAAACTGTTAATTATAAAAATGTTCCACAAGTCAGTCAGAATTCCAAGTAACCAATAGCTGTCCAGCTCAAACTGTGATTGACAGCTCCAGCTTCCAATCACAGACAGCGTGTTCTTCCTGAAAGAGGCGGGAGCAGCAGCAGCTCATTGATTCTCAAAGCAAAGTAGCACATTTCGAATGGCCCTGAAACTAGAGACTTTACAGTCACAGTAGATTGAACCAACTGTGCAGTGTTTTTTAGCTGAAAAACTTAAAGACACACACTGAGGACATGGCAAATTGCAGCTATAGCTCTCTCACCTTTCACTTAAAAAGGAGCCAGGTCTTGTTAAACTGAAACAGCAGTTGAGGGCCGTTCCCAAGATGGCTGCCAAGAGGTGAGACTTAACTATTTGCACTTTGTTGTTTCACTTGTGCTTTTTCTTCTGTGAAACAGAGGCAGAATTTATATGAGACTGGCCTGCAGGTTCAATTGTGGTAGTTTGGCCAACAGGAAACAGAAGTAGAGCTCAAACGGACGACAGCTCCTTCACCTGTCAGCAGCTAATCAGGTACTTACATAACCAAATTACACCAAACAACAGTCGTGGTGAGGTTAAATTCTTGGCTATTCGACAATTACAGTCACTGAGTCCAGTATTGAGTGGCTTAACTCACTTTTGTTGTGGCTTTATTCAGTTTTAATCTTCCCATTACTCCTAGGAAAAATACCTTCATTGTAACATTAGCAGAGGTTTGCTAGCGAGCTAGTTATGACGCAGCTAGCATGACTTAGCATAATTGTTATTTTGCTAACTCTGCTCTCTGACTCTGCTTGGACAGTAACCAGTAGTGGGTTTATTTCTACAACTAAGCTAACCAACTTGAAGTTAACCACACCTAATTAAATGTTGTCATTTTGTTTTATCAACACAGAAAATGAGTTGTGGTGCTACTGCGTCATTAAGTGTTAAATTAGCTAACAGCAATGTAAAGCTAGTATAGTTTAAACAAGCTACAAGACAGAAGAAGAAAAGAAGAATGCAACACTAAATTACATGATAATGATACTTGAAGACACAAATACTTTGTTTTCTTTTGTGGTGTGTAAAAGATAGCATTTAGAATAAGAAATGGTGACTGTTGCCCTTTTTTCCCCCATACATCAATGTAAATACTTTTGTGTTCTCACTGAAGTCCATATAAATGCTTAATATGAATCCAAGTATTTTACAGCATATCATTCATAAAGTCATGTTTGAAACCCCAAAAGATATTTCGCAATGTTTTGGAGAAAAAGACAACCTTTACAAGAAACGGGCCGACTTGCTCACTTTAATACCTTTTTTCTCTTCATACTTCAGATTTTTCCAATGTCCGTGAAGGCAGCATCTGCCTCCGGTCCGCACAGGCGCAGTAGCCTCCTGCAAGTAAGATGGGTAAAGAAATGTGTTTGTGTGCAGGTGCGTGAGCAACTTACAAATAGCTATTTCTTCATTCCTTCTTGTCCCTGTAAATAGGTCATTATTTTTCAGATGATTGAATGTGTAGTTGGGGTGGCTTAGTGGATGTTTGTGTGTTTTCTGGATGCTTGGAAAAATGCACAGTAAAATGTACTTTGCAGGAGGCTGTTCTTAAAGCTGTCAGAAGGATTTTTTACTTTCTTTTTGGACCTTGTAGTATTTTTCTAAATGAATATGTATGCAATCTTGTTACATTTTCCTTAGTGTTTCTGTGAACAAATGGGTTTCTGTATAAATCTGACTCTGAGCACCCCTTGCTGGAACTATATTTAATTACACCGAGCTATCTCCAAGTTAAAATTGTCCATCCATCCGTTATCTATACACCGCATAATCCTCACTAGGGTTTCAGGGTGCTGGAGTCTATCTCAGCTGACTTAGGGTGAAGGCAGGGGACACCCTGGACAGGTCACCAGTCTATCGCAGGGCTACACTTAGAGACAGACAACCAAACACACTCACATTCACACTGACGGACAAGTTAGAATCACCAACTAACCTCAACATGTTTTTGGACTGTGTGGGAGGAAGCCGGAGAACCCGGAGAGAACCCACGCTGCACGGGGAGAGCATGCAAACTCCACGCAGAAAGATCCCGGGTGTCCTCACCACTACACGAACCAGCGACCTTTTAGCTGTGAGGCGACGGTGCTAACCACCGGGCCACCAAGTTAAAATTGATGGGTAAAATTATTGTGTCATACATGCACAAAATTAGCTTTAAGATGTATTTAAATATGCACTGCAGATGACAGTAAAAGTGTGTTGGACACTGCCTACAGTTTATGTGACATCAGGATTCTTTCCACACAAAGAGACACACTAAAACTATTAAATATGTTCATATAGATTTATATATATAT